>NW_022990932.1:40000-81939 GCF_902827175.1 Gymnodraco acuticeps
CTATAGGCTATACATATAATGTATTATTATTATTATTAGGCCTATGTGTTGGACATGTGTGGTTGGACTGTGTCTCACGGGCAGGTTGCAGTGTAACATCAGAGGAGACTGGATCAATTGTACATTCTCAAACTGCACCACTTAGAACTAACTAAACAATGCAGAGATTATTTGTATATAATTGGATTCAATAACCTTAAGAAATGCAACAGTATGAAGTGATTTGTAAATAGGAATACAGATTTGACTTAATGTTTTCATAAATATATTTTTCTCCCAGTTTGTCATAGGACTTATTTTGACCCTCTCAAAGAACCGGAACCGAAAATAACCGGAATCGAAAAGCAGAACCGGAATCGTTAAAATCCAAACGATACCCAACCCTTTGTGTGATGCAGTAAAATCTTACCGCTCACTTACGTTAGCGGTGTCATAAAAACCGTGGGAAAATGTAAAATACGATGGCGAAGAAGAAGATTCCAGTGGCCCCAAGTGAAAAATGTATTCGGACAAGTAAATTGCCAAACTCACTTGTCCATGGACAAGTACTCTCTAAAAACTTTTTCTCACACTGAGTACAGCGGGAGGGCCAGTTTCAGGGATGTGTGAGAGGAGATGATCTAATTCCTCCAAGAAGTCCCCCAAGGCGCCTGGTGGACGGTAGAGAACAACAATGGTTAATTGTATAGGATGGGTTACTGTGACGGCATGGAATTCAAAGGTGGAGGGAGTGAAGTTAGGTAGCTTGAAGAGGGAAAAGCTCCATTTGGGAGATAGCAGGAGAGCAGTGCCACCTCCTCTGCCAGTGGGTCTGGGTGTATGGGAGAAGGAATATGCAGTGGAGAGAGCTGCTGGGGTGGATGTGTTGGATGGAGTAATCCAGGTCTCAGTGAGAGCAAGGAAATCCAGAGACTGCAGGGAGGCGTAGCCAGAGATGAAGTCAGCCTTAGGAACAGCTGACTGGCAGTTCCACAGGCCACCTGAAACTAGATGATGGATCTCAGTGGAGCACGTGGGATAGACGAGAGCAGGCCGGTTATATCGATTAGGAGATACACGGGGCCAGTGATAATTGCGAGAAGACACATGAACAGGAATGGAGAAAATACACATGATTATAGCATGAGGGGCTAAACAACCAAATAAAATAAAACACCAGCGATACTTAGCTCAATCAGAGGAGGATTTGCCACCTCTCTGCCTCCCTTGTGACTCAAATATAAATAAATACATGTGTGTGCATCCTGCAGCTGTTTGACCGCATCAAGCTGTTCTGCATGCCGGCCAAACACCAGTCGGACCTGATCTACCTGCGCTACGTGCCGCTGTGGAAGGTGCACATGTTCACCTGTGTGCAGCTCACCTGCCTCATCGTCCTCTGGACCATCAAAGCCTCGGCCGCCGCCGTCGTCTTCCCCATGATGGTGAGAGGAAGCCTTTTGTTTTATTATTGTAATGTCATGTTGTTGCTTTGATCCTTATCATTTCACACAAAAGAATCCTCAAATAAAGAATGTTTTTAGTCCACATTTTTACATTATCTTTCTATTTTATTTTCAAATGCAGCAACTGTCATAAAAACAGTATCCCTATAAAGGTTGGGGGATTTTGAAAGCAGGACTTTTACCGGTAACACTGCTAGATCTACTTTCACATTATCTGAGTACTTCTTCTGGCCTCGTCTTCCTGCAGGTCCTGGCTCTGGTGTTTATCCGGAAGCTTCTGGACTTCTGCTTCACAAAGAGAGAGCTGAGCTGGCTGGACGACCTGATCCCAGAGAGCAAGAAGAAGAAGGAGGACGACAAGAAGAAGAGGGAGAAGGAGGTGAGAAATACAATAGATCCACACCATTACTCCCGTTACAAATCAGAAAGGATACCCTATATCAGTGGTTCTCAACTGGTGGGTCCGTTTCAAGTGGGTCGCAGATGTGTGAGTGGGAAAAAAGTCAGACTTTTATTTTGAAGGCCCGATTTCAAAACGCTGTGCATGCAGTCGGCGTTGGACTGGAAGTACCGCAGACCATAAACGGTTTTGAAAACTTCTCGTAGTGATCATCTTCTCAATAAAACATCTGGCCAATCAGAATCAAGATGGTTGCCGGAAGTCCCCACGGAGAATAACTTTGCGGTAGAACTATTCTTTATACATCCATGGGTACAACTTCAGAAACAAATGAACACATAATGAACTATGACCCCCGGTTTGATGACTGACAGGTCACAGAACAATGGGGGCTATCTACCCTTACCCACAAAGTCATTCACACAGACTCTTTGCTCTTCTCTCTTCTCTCTGTGAGGAGCAGCAAGCTGTCAGAACAAAGTGAAACACAAACAATGGCATCAAATATTATTAATATGTCTAAAAATCTCCTGGGGGAGAATCCCTGCTGGGGTTAGGTTTTCAGCATGTGTGCCTTTTTATGTGATACAGTTAATCTTTGATTCCATCATCTCATTAAACCTTTTTTAAAAGCATACTTTAGTTCTGTGAAGGGATATAAGGGAGATATGCACTGTACTTCACTTTCATTAATATTGTATGCTGAAAAGCGTATATATTACAGCACGATATTTTGCTGAATAGATTTGAGTGGTTCAACATTTCGGGTCGCGATTTATTGACAAAGGAAAAAAGTGGGTCCCGAGGCCTGACCATTTGATTTGATATACTTTATTAATCCCCGTGGGGAAATAGTTTCTCTGCATTTGACCCATCCTAGTGTTAGGAGCAGTGGGCTGCCATTTTGAACAGCGCCCGGGAACCACTGCTCTAGATGTATATTTCTAAAGCTCATGTTTATAATAACTCTCACTGACAGAAGGGGAGACAAAGGTTGAGATGTTCTGAAGAATTTTTGAGATTTTCTGAAAAATTATTAATTTTGAACATTTCAAAATAAAGTATGAATTTTGAAAAATTCAAAATAAGTCTGAATTGTGTAACTTTTTCAAAAGAAGCCTGCATTTTGAGATTTGGGGAAAAAAGTATGAATTTTGACATTTTTGTGTGTGTGTGTGTGTGTGTGTGTGTGTGTGTGTGTGTGTGTAGTGTGTGTGATGTGGTGTGTGTGTGTGTTGTGTGCTGTGTGTGTGGTGTGTGTGTGTGTGTGTGTGTGTGTGTGTGTGTGTGTGTGTGTGCTGTGTGTGTGTGTGTGTGTGTGGGGGGGTGTGTGTGCTGTGTGTGTGGTTGTGTGTGTGTGTGTGGTGTTTGTGGTGTGGGTGTGTGTTGTGTGTGTGTGTGTGTGTGTGTGTGTGGGTGTGTGTGTGTGTGTGTGTGTGTGTGTGGTGTGGTGTGTGTGCTGTGTGCTGTGTGTGGTGTGTGTGTGTGTGTGTGTGTGTGCCTGTTGTGTGTGTGGTGTGTGTGTGTGTGTGTGTGTGTGTGTGTGTGTGTGTGTGTGTGTGTGTGTGTGTGTGTGTGTGTGTGTGTGTGTGTGTGTGTGTGCAGGACACTGAGAGGATGATGGAGGAGGTGGAAGACGATGCTCCGTACGACATCAGCTTCCCGATTCAAGCTCTGAAGGGACGGTGAGTCTAACATCACTATGATCCCTGTAAATACACTGCAGCACAGATCATATATTGTGTGTGTGTGTGTGTGTGTGTGTGTGTGTGCGCGCAGTGCGGACCCCTCGGAGGTGAACATCTCAGATGAAATGTCTAAGAGTGGGATCTGGAGGTCGATGAACTCTGACAGCGGCAGAGCTCTGAAACGCTGCAGCAGGTGAAAGAAATGTCATATAAACACATTATTATTTCACTTTTACACTTTATTTTAAAGTTCTTCACTCACTTATTAATGCTCGTTTATTCCCCATTGTTTCATTATCCTCCAAAGCAGCTGCCCCGACACATTCAAATTAAGAACTGGTTTCATGAAGGTTGCTTTATTCTTTTATGAAAGAAAAAAATATATTAAAATAATAGGCGCTTTCACAGCAAGTACTTTTCCCAGGAATAGTTCCCCGAATCTTTAGTTCTGGAACTTTCCTAGCTGATCACGTTCACACCGGAATAAGTCCCTGAGGGAAGATTAGGCAGGTTTACTGGCAGGCCGCAAACAGCTTCACGGCGTATACTGCCACCGAAGTCCCCGGCCGGAAGTCCCCGGAGTTAGGGAAGGCTTCAGTAGAAGCTGCTGGGACTCCCAGCAGCTTCTACTGAAGCCTTCCGAGTAAATCGCCAGAACGCCGACACCTCCTCATCTCCACCGCTCCCATGTTTTATTTTGTGTTGCCATAAGTTAGTCTCTCTCCGTTGGTGCGCTGGGCTAATGCTAATGCGAGAAAATAAAATGGCGGCTTCGCAAACACTTTTCCGAGTTTTACGGGGCGTGGTTTGCAATCCGCCCAGCCAATCGGAAACTGGAAGCTTTTCCTCCCAGGAAAGTACCACCTCTCTAGCAGGGACGGAAGAGGGGGGAAAAGGTTCCTGAAAAAAAGGTCTAGTTCCAGATCTTTTTGGTGTGAACGCAAAATCCCAGGAACTATCGGAACTATACTGGGAAAAGTACTCCGGTGTGAAAGCGCCTATTAAGTTTAAGACTTTTGAATAATAATTTAAAAAATGAGAAAATAGAACAAAATATTTGTATAAACAGGATTAACACAAAATAAAATATTTCTGTATGTACTGACAGAAATTTAAAGCTTCATTAAAAATCCTCAAAATGTGCTTTTAATGTAAAAGAAAGAGGAAGTTCTAATCAATGCGCATAACTTTTATTAATCTATGCAATAACCTAGATTTTATTTGACAGATGAAAAAATCATTAACACGACGACGCCTTTGAGTTGTTCGATGTTGGTTTTTAGACCAAACAACTAATTGATTAATTGATTTCAGGTTGTTGGATCCCTTACATCACGGAGTGTATATCAATTTATAAAAATCTACAGTTTGGAAGCATTTAAAGTAGATGTAATAACAAAATGTCATCAAATGAAACATTTTCAAAACATTTTCTAAATTTGACAACAGACGTTTGAAGCCCTCAAAAGATGTCTTAAGATGTTTTATGATCAATGTGCAAAACTAGTATCTATAAGAGATACAACTGAATTAAATAATGTCGATGTTGTGTTGCAGTCAGGAGAAGCTGCCGAGCGTCCAGATCAGCGTGGAGAACGAGGACGGAGTCATGGCCACTGAGACCCCGTTATGATGCCTCCTTATGATGCCTCCTTATGATGCCTCCTTATGATGCCTCCTTGAGATGCCTCGTTATGAGGCCTCGTTATGATGCCTCCTTGTGATGCCTCGTTATGATGCCTCCTTATGATGCCTCCTTATGATGCCTCCTTGTGATGCCTCGTTATGATGCCTCCTTATGATGCCTCCTTATGATGCCTCCTTATGATGCCTCCTTATGATGCCTCCTTGAGATGCCTCGTTATGAGGCCTCGTTATGATGCCTCCTTGTGATGCCTCGTTATGATGCCTCCTTATGATGCCTCGTTATGATGCCTCCTTGTGATGCCTCGTTATGATGCCTCCTTATGATGCCTCCTTATGATGCCTCGTTATGATGCCTCGTTATGAGGCCTCGTTATGAGGCCTCGTTATGATGCAGCGCCTCGATATGATGCAGTGCCTCGTTATGACGCCTCGTTATGAGGCCTCGTTATGATGCCTCGTTATGAGGCCTCGTTATGAGGCCTCGTTATGATGCAGCGCCTCGATATGATGCAGTGCCTCGTTATGATGCCTCGTTATGAGGCCTCGTTATGAGGCCTCGTTATGATGCAGCGCCTCGTTATGATGCAGCGCCTCGTTATGACGCCTCGTTATGATGCCTCGTTATGAGGCCTCGTTATGATGCAGCGCCTCGATATGATGCAGTGCCTCGTTATGACGCCTCGTTATGATGCCTCGTTATGATGCAGCGCCTCGATATGATGCCTCGTTATGAGGCCTCGTTATGAGGCCTCGTTATGATGCAGCGCCTCGATATGATGCCTCGTTATGAGGCCTCGTTATGATGCATCGCCTCGTTATGATGCTGAGACCTCGTTATGATGTAGGAGGACAGGGGCACCAATCACTGAGGTCCAAAGTCTGGGGGAACAGCCAATCATGCTTCACCTCACCGTGCGTTTTCTCTAACGAGGTGCATTTTTTATATTGTCATCGTTTTAAGATGAGACCCCAGGAGCCAAAATGGCCGCCGACTTAAGAAACAGCTTCCTCAGTTTCTTTGGTCAGATTTAAGAAACACCTGAATTATAATTGTAATCGTTTTTGTATTGTTTTGACAAGGCTCTTCACCTCAGATCTATTTAATTTAATTCATCATGCTGATTGTGTGTGTCTGTGTGTGTGCTGTGTGTGTGTGTGTGTGTGTGTGTGTGTGTGTGTGTGTGTGTGTGTGTGTGTGTGTGTGTGTGTTCACCGTTGTGCCTGCAGTGACTGAATGACGTCACTGCTTATTGACATTTTAATAAATTCGGTTTGGTGACGACCAACAGATCTGACCCATTATTTATTAAAATACATCACATTCCAGGTTAATGAGACACTCACACACACACACACTCACTCACTCACACACACACACATACCATGTATACATCACTTCAGGGGACATTACATTGACTTACATGCATTTCCTGGAGACTTATCCTAACCTTAACCATAACCAACACATGCCGAACCCTAACCCTAACCCTTAACCTAACCCTAACCCTTAACTTAACCCTAACCAAGTCTTCACCCTAAAATTAATGATTCCCCTCATGGGGACCTTCATTTTGTCCCCATAAGGGGGGCGAGTCCCCACATGTGACTATGTTAACAGATGTAGGTCCCCACAAGTAATGCTAGGCCACACACACACACACACACAGTTTGCTATCAGGAGCACCTCAGGGTTCAGTATCTTGCCCAAAGACACATCAACATGTTGGCTGTACGGACTGGGATCGAACCAACAACCTTCTGGTTGAAAGACCACGCACTCCCTCTCAATGGTGTCCGGTGGCTTTGAAAACTTTGTGAATAGCGATTCATTTGCTCAGAAAAACCACCTGAAGGCAGTTGCTTCTTGAGCAGGTTGCTCTCCTCAGAATCAGAATCAGGTTTATCACCAGGTAGTTTGACACGTACGAGGAATTTGACTTTATGTCGTAGTGCATACATTAAAGTAAAACAAAAATGTAAAACACAGATAGAGAACTATTTTAAGAAAAGTATAAATTAATAACATTAAAAAATATATAGCCAAAAGTCAAATTCTGAGAAAAAGTGTAATTCTTAAAAACATCTAATTCTGAGCAATAAGCACAATTTCGAATACAAAAATCAATTTCTGACAAAAAAAGTAGTCTAGTAATTTCCTCTAAATTCACCAGAGGTAAGCATAACGCCTCTTTTCAGAATCAGGTTTTTCACATACGAGGAATTTGACTTGCTGTCATGGTGAAAACACTATTTTAAGAAAACTATAATAACATTGAAAAATAATTTTAAAAATATAGCAGTATTTACATTGAAATAGAATCGAATGAAAAATGTGCAGTAATAAAAAAAGGCTGTTATCAGTGAGAGTGATAATCAAATCTTATCATCACGTGAACTCAGTGAATGCACCTTGAGCTCAGCAGTGCATTTATGATACTGTGGAGTCATTGAGCTCTACTATCTTTCAAAATCTGCCTTCAAGGTTGTTCGCTATGGGCTCATTTTCCTTAACGGAGTCTGCTTGGAAATACTAACGACAAGTGGACGACGGAAAAAATCCTTATGTAAAGATGGAAACTAAATTAACATATCCAATCCAAATCCAACAAAGTGCTTCCTGAAGTAAAAACACCAACGACAAATTCGCAGGTCATCGATGACACGTTATCTCATCTGATAAAAACCTCTCCTGCTGATGTTCAGGAGTATATCAGTATGTAGTGTCTCTACTTTAAAGAGTCCTCTCCTGCTGGTGTTCAGGTGTATATCAGTATGTAGTGTCTCTACTTTAAAGAGTCCTCTCCTGCTGATGTTCAGGTGTATATCAGTATGTAGTGTCTCTACTTTAAAGAGTCCTCCTGCTGATGTTCAGGTGTATATCAGTATGTAGTGTCTCTACTTTAAAGAGTCCTCTCCTGCTGATGTTCAGGTGTATATAAGTATGTAGTGTCTCTACTTTAAAGAGTCCTCTCCTGCAGAGGTTCAGGTGTATATATCAGTATGTAGTGTCTCTACTTTAAAGAGTCCTCTCCTGCTGATGTTCCAGGTGTATATCAGTATGTGTAGTGTCTCTACTTTAAAGAGTCCTCTCCTGCTGAGTTCAGGTGTATATCAGCATGTAGTGTCTCTACTTTAAAGAGTCCTCTCCTGCTGATGTTCAGGTGTATATCAGTATGTAGTGTCTCTACTTAAAGAGTCCTCTCCTGCTGATGTTCAGGTGTATATCAGTATGTAGTGTCTCTACTTTAAAGAGTCCTCTCCTGCTGATTTCCAGGGTGTATATCAGTATGTATTTGTCTCTATTTTAAAGAGTCCTCTCCTGCTGATGTTCAGGTGTATATCAGTATGTAGTGTCTCTACTTTAAAGAGTCCTCTCCTGCTGATGTTCAGGTGTATATCAGTATGTAATGTCTCTATTTTAAAGAGTCCTCTCCTGCTGATGTTCAGGTGTATATCAGTATGTAGTGTCTCTACTTTAAAGAGTCCTCTCCTGCTGATGTTCAGGGTGTATATCAGTATGTAGTGTCTCTACTTTAAAGAGTCCTCTCCTGCTGATGTTCAGGTGTATATCAGTATTTAGTGTCTCTACTTTAAAGAGTCCTCTCCTGCTGATGTTCAGGTGTATATCAGTATGTAGTGTCTCTACTTTAAAGAGTCCTCTCCTGCTGATGTTCAGGTGTATATCAGTATGTAGTGTCTCTACTTTAAAGAGTCCTCTCCTGCTGATGTTCAGGTGTATATCAGTATTTAGTGTCTCTACTTTAAAGAGTCCTCTCCTGCTGATGTTCAGGTGTATATCAGTATGTAGTGTCTCTACTTTAAAGAGTCCTCTCCATGCTTTAATGTTCAAAAAGCTCTTTCTTTTTACGGCCTGCCACGTACAATGTGTTGGAGAGCTAGCCAATAAGAGCGTGTTTCATTGTGATGTCACTTTGTTACTTGGACCCTTGGTAAACATTATCCTTTAATGGAATTTATTCACAAAATGAGGAGTCATGAAAATCAATAAGTCTCAACATTTATTTGTGGAATATGCATAAAGCTGACAGACTAATGAACTGCATCAGTTTAAAGCAGAACATTACGAGCAGGACAATAAAATAAAAAAGCAAACGTTGTTATTGTGTATAAATATGAATATGAAAGTGTTAGATCAGAGAGAGCGAGCAGAGCAGCGTCAGCAGCAGAGCGACGGACACACGATATCTCTGGGATCCTGAAAAAGAAACACAAAGGAGTTATACTGGTTTATAATGGTAGTAACAGACACACATCAGGAGTGGAGTGCACCAGCTGAGCGTAAGACTGGGCGTAACTCTACGTCCGACGAGAAGGTTAAGACCAAACTAAAGTTATGACTAGTGCACCACTTAGACTTAAGCCCTGTATGCGTTGCGCCCGGGTGTAACTTTTACGCCTAGTATGGTGCAGGCGTAAATCGGGAAGACAGACTAGTATCCATGGTAACGTAAAACAGGCAAGAAGGAAAGTAACGATGGCAGGGCGTCTTGTTTACAGGTTTAACAACGAAAGGGCATTAAGACGAGAGAGTCGTCCGTCATCGAACAAACCCACTGGACATCTGTTCAGTGAGCTGATAGAGGTTTCGTTTCGGCAGACCTTTTTGAATTAATCGAGGAGATCTCCCCTCAACTGCAGCACGGATCAGACAGAAACGCTCTCCCCAACCTTGCAGGTGCTGATTGCGCTCAGATTTTACGCTAACGGGCTGCTTTGAATGGAGAAGTTCGAGTGTTAAGTTATGTAGAGTCTAGACGTGTGTTTCTTGGCAACAATTACTGTTTGGCGTGTCTTGTCGTGGACGCACATCTTAAGACCAGGCGCAGCTACGCCCGTGACTAGTCAGGCTTGGTGCACTTGGTGTAAATTCGAATCACTAAGTCGGACGTTAGAGTTAAGACCTACTTGTTTACGCCCAGCTGGTGCACTCCACTCCTGATCATCAAGACCAGTGTTGGGAGTAACACTGCATTTTTATACCTTGAACTCTTTTTATTTTTGCTTCTCTTATTCTCGTTATAATTATTATCATTGTTTTTTTTTTTCCTAACGTGTTCAATACATTTAATAAAATAAAAAACGTGACGGACCTCCGTGCAGCAGCAGCTTCTCCGTGACGCTCAGAGAGCCGTTGTGCGGCGCCGGATCGATCTGCAGCACTTTGCACATCAGAGGGTAGATGTGGATGCTGTCGAATGGCTCCGACAGGAAGTTCTTCTTGAAGTCGGGTCCGAAAGCCCAGAAGATCGTCTTCATGTCCATCTCGCTGTTATGGAAGCCGTGGTCGCCTTTGTTCACGTACACGATGAATCTCTGCGGGAAACAGATGAAGGATTAAAGAAATATTGAGATCATCACATCCTGACTTTGATACACATTTATTTCCCTAGAGAGCTGCAGGGATGTGGTATTTCTGTGTTGGACCCTGAAGGCAGCATCTCCCTGGACCAATGGGATTTCTCCATGTGATTTTGGATTATTGCAGAAAATAATCTCTGTCAAACAAATGTTAATGATATGTACACGTTTAGTTAGCAGGATAATCTCCACATGTTAACACCACTTTATGATTTCTGAAGTCAAATCTAACGTTAGGCTATAAAGGAACTACAGCACGGTCACATGACTTCACGTCACCACCGCTAAGCTAAATGAGGCTAATGTTGGGCTATAAAGGAACTACAGTACGGTCACATGACTTCACGTCACCACTGCTAAGCTAAAGGAGGCTAATGTTGGGCTATAAAGGAACTACAGCACGGTCACATGACTTCACATGACCACCGCTAAGCTAAAGGTGGCTAATGTTGGGCTATAAAGGAACTACAGCACGGTCACATGACTTCACGTGACCACCGCTAAGCTCAAGGAGGCTAATGTTGGGCTATAAAGGAACTACAGCACGGTCACATGACTTCACGTCACCACAGCTAAGCTAAAGGTGGCTAATGTTGGGCTATAAAGGAACTACAGCACGGTCACATGACTTCACCTCACCACCGCTAAGCTAAAGGTGGCTAATGTTGGGCGTGATGACGTTTAGTCGTCTCATTTAGACACTTGTTAGCAACCGCCGTTTTTTTAATTCCCCAGTAGGGTATTTACTGATGTATATTATGTTGTAGAGTGCATCTCTTCAGCTTGTGTTAACCGCAGACCTTTTTCCAGGCTAACAACCAAAAACACATTCAGAAAACCATTGACCTCCAGACCAGGGGACACGAAGTGATGAGGAGTTGTTGAACCTGAACACTAAAGGCAACAGGAGACAAAACGGATCAGATTGATGGTAAATGGACTCACAGAGTTCAGGTTGAATCCCAGATCAGCAACCACCACGATGGGAGGCAGCCGCTTGCTCTTGGCGAGGTGGAAGCTCTCTGGGAACTCGTTCTTCTTGTAAACCGTCAGATTGGGCGCCTTGGACAGAGCGTCAAACACGTCCTGCTCCTTCCCGGGCCGCGGCGTCAGAATACCGAACCCTCCGTAGTCCAGGATCTCGAAGCTGTTGAGCTGGACCAGGTTCAGGTACTTGTTGAGGACGAGCTCCTCCACCTCCGGACGCTTCTTCACCGTGGTCATGCCATGGTCGGAGGTGAGGATGACGTTCAGGCTGTCGCTCAGGTGGAGGCGGGCGATGGATTCCCGCAGGTATCCGATGGTGCGGTCGATCAGCCGGATCATGGTCTTCCTATCGGGGTGGTCGGGTCCTTTTGTTGAACAGCGCAGGATGGACCCAAGTGCAGACAGACGAACGTTTAACTGAAAATAACCTTATTCAATGCAAACAGACAAGAACTGTCTTTCCCTCTAATCACAAAAATAACCCACAAAACCCCACCAGAAAACCAGAACTTAAATACAAATATGACCAATCAAGACGACAAGACACAGCTGAGGAGAATAAAACACCAGGGAAACACAATCAGGTAAACAGGAGGGAACACAGAGACAGGAGACAATTGCAGACATGACAGACAGGGGGTGAACAACCTTCAAATTAAAACAGGAAACCGACAGACTGTGATAATTCAAAAATAAAACAGAAAACAAACAGATCCTAACACCTTTGTCGTGTCCCACTCGGTCCGGCTCTCCGTAGTACAGCGTCACCAGGTGGAAGTCCTCCTCGGAGAACCAGCTAAGCACCGTGTCGATGTTCTGCTTCCACTCGGTCTCGTTGGCGGGCCGCGGGTCCTCGACCACCACTCGGTTCACCGCCTGCCCGCTGTAGCTAACCGCGCCGCCCGGGAAGTAGAAGGAGCCGGTCTTCAGACCCTGAAACACAGAGGAAGAAAACAGACTGACTGGGCATTTCAACCAAGACAGGTGCAGCCAGGGCGTGGTTACTACAGGCACGATTACATCCAGAAACCTTTACTGTGATGGAAACTTCTGGAGCAATGGAGACTCAGGGAGACACGAGGAGAGCTGGAGCTTTGATGGCAAACACTGATGGATTATTTGGAGCTTCGGCCGGAGAATTCACAAGACATGTGCTCTGTGTCTGAAGATCTCGACCCCAGACCCATGTATTTAGCTCTGAGAGAAGAATCAACATGCTGCATAACAAGATAAAGCACTATAACCTCTATCAGCTGACGCCAACAGGCAGGAGCAGGGAGACACTGAGAGCAGCCCAAGGTGCAGCTGCTCAGTGAGGACCGACTGATCAACTGGGTCAGAGTTATGGGCCTAGGAAAATATTTCCCCAACAATTATAAGGACTTTTGTTATCCAATAGGGAATGGGAACCCCGGTGCATTCTGGGCTGCTGTTCAGCATGTCGTCGGACACTTCTTGAAATATGGAATTCTTCTTAATTTTCTCTTATAATCCCACTTTTTTCTTGAAATATTTCCACTTGGGTTTGTAATTGAGGTGCTTTAGCTCCTGTTGTAGTCCTTTAAATCCCGCTGACCATGAGATGGCAAAAGTACACACATCCTTTACTCAAGTAGAAGTACACAAATCCTTTACTCAAGTAGAAAGTACAGATACTCGTGTTTAAAAATACTCTGGTGAAAGTAGAAGTACTGACTAAACTTCTTTACTCAAGTAAAAGTAAAGAGGCTTTGAAATGTACTTAAAAGTACCCATAACTAGCAGCTGTTTAAAGAGTACCTGACCTCCCTTTATATTAATAGAACAATAATGTCATTGTTAGCTAATGAATGTTTCCATGCTGAACAACGGCAACATGACAACGTTTCCATTGGTCCCTCTTCTTTAGAGAAGACCAGGAAATGATGGATACATGGATCGTGTTCAAATCAATAGGCACGCAATGACTCTAAAGAATAATGATCACGCATCAAACACACATTCAGACTAAAGGAACCAGCTGTTTGGAAAATGAGAGAAGTAGAAAGTACAGGTATTTGAGTTCAACATGTAAGAAGTAGAAAGTTCAGGTATTTGAGTTCAACATGTAAGAAGTAGAAAGTACAGGTATTTGAGTTCAACATGTAAGAAGTAGAAAGTACAGGAATTTGAGTTCAACATGTAAGAAGTAGAAAGTACAAGTATTTGAGTTCAACATGTAAGAAGTAGAAAGTACAGGTATTTGAGTTCAACATGTAAGAAGTAGAAAGTACAGGTATTTGAGTTCAACATGTAAGAAGTAGAAAGTACCGGTATTTGTGTTCAACATGTAAGAAGTAGAAAGTACAGGTATTTGAGTTCAACATGTAAGAAGTAGAAAGTACAGGTATTTGAGTTCAACATGTAAGAAGTAGAAAGTACAGGTATTTGAGTTCAACATGTAAGAAGTAGAAAGTACAGGTATTTGAGTTCAACATGTAAGAAGTAGAAAGTACAGGTATTTGAGTTCAACATGTAAGAAGTAGAAAGTACAGGTATTTGAGTTCAACTGTAAGAAGTAGAAAGTACAGTTATTTGAGTTCAACATGTAAGAGTAGAAAGTGCAGGTATTGTGTTCAACATGTAAGAAGTAGAAGTACAGGTATTTGTGTTCAACATGTAAGAAGTAGAAAGTACAGGTATTGGTGTTCAACATGTAAGAAGTAGAAAAGTACAGGTATTTGTGTTTCAACATGTAAGAAGTAGAAAGTACAGGTATTTGATGTTCAACATGTAAGAAGGAGAAAGTACAGGTATTGGTTCAACATGTAAGAAGTAGAAAGTACAGGTATTTGAGTTCAACATGTAGATAAGTAGAAAGTACCAGGTATTTGGTGGTTCAACATGTAAAGAAGTAGAAAGTTCAGGTATTTGTGTTCAAGTGTAAGAAGTTAGAAAGTAACGAGGTATTTGTGTTCAACATGTTGAGAAGTAGAAAGTACAGGTATTTGGTGTGTCAACATGTGAGGAAGTAGAAGGTACAGGTATTTGAGTTCAACATGTGAGAAGTAGAAAGTACAGGTATTTGTGTTCAAACATGTAGAAGTAGAAAGTACAAGGTAATTTGAGTTCAAAACATGTTAAGAAGTAGAAAGTACAGGTATTTGTGTTCAACATGTAAGAAATAGAAAGTACAGGTATTTGTGTTCAACATGTAAGAAGTAGAAAGTACAGGTATTTGAGTTCAACATGTAAGAAGTAGAAAGTACAGGTATTTGTGTTCAACATGTAAGAAGTAGAAAGTACAGGTATTGTGTGTTCAACATGTAGAAGGTAGAAAGTACAGGTATTTGGTGTTCAAAGTGTAAGAAGTAGAAAAGTACAGGTATTTGAGTTCAACATGTAAGAAGTAGAAAGTACAGGTATTTGTGTTCAAAGGTAAGAAGTAGAAAGTACAGGTATTTGTGTTTAACATGTAAGAAGTAGAAAGTACAGGTATTTGTGTTCAACATGTAAGAAGTAGAAAGTACAGGTATTTGTGTTCAACATGTAAGAAGTAGAAAGTACAGGTATTTGTGTTCAACATGTAAGAAGTAGAAAGTACAGGTATTTGTGTTCAAAGTGTAAGAAGTAGAAAGTACAGGTATTTGAGTTCAACATGTAAGAAGTAGAAAGTACAGGTATGTGTGTTCTACATGTAAGAAGTAGAAAGTACAGGTATTTGTGTTCTACATATAAGAAGTAGAAAGTACAGGTATTTGTGTTCAACATGTAAGAAGTAGAAAGTACAGGTATTTGAGTTCAACATGTAAGAAGTAGAAAGTACAGGTATTTGAGTTAGAAATGTAAGAAGTAGAAAGTACAGGTATTTGAGTTCAACATGTAAGAAGTAGAAAGTACAGGTATTTGGGTTCAACATGTAAGAAGTAGAAAGTACAGGTATTTGAGTTCAACATGTGAGAAGTAGAAAGTACAGGTATTTGGGTTCAACATGTAAGAAGTAGAAAGTACAGGTATTTGAGTTCAACATGTGAGAAGTAGAAAGTAACAGGTAAGTAGTAGGGTTCAACATGTAAGAAGTAGAAAAGTACAGGTATTTGAGTTCAACATGTGAGAAGTAGAAAGTACAGGTATTTGTGTTCAACATGTGAGAAGTAGAAAGTACAGGTATTTGTGTTCAACATGTAAGAAGTAGATAGTACAGGTATTTGAGTTCAACATGTAAGAAGTAGAAAGTACAGGTATTTGGGTTCAACATGTAAGAAGTAGAAAGTACAGGTATTTGAGTTCAACATGTAAGAAGTAGAAAGTACAGGTATTTGGTTCAACATGTGAGAAGTAGAAAGTACAGGTATTTGGGTTCAACATGTAAGAAGTAGAAAGTACAGGTATTTGAGTTAGAAATGTAAGAAGTAGAAAGTACAGGTATTTGAGTTAGAAATGTAAGAAGTAGAAAGTACAGGTATTTGAGTTCAACATGTAAGAAGTAGAAAGTACAGGTATTTGAGTTCAACATGTAAGAAGTAGAAAGTACAGGTATTTGGGTTCAACATGTGAGAAGTAGAAAGTACAGGTATTTGAGTTAGAAATGTAAGAAGTAGAAAGTACAGGTATTTGGGTTCAACATGTGAGAAGTAGAAAGTACAGGTATTTGGGTTCAACATGTAAGAAGTAGAAAGTACAGGTATTTGAGTTAGAAATGTAAGAAGTAGAAAGTACAGGTATTTGAGTTAGAAATGTAAGAAGTAGAAAGTACAGGTATTTGAGTTCAACATGTAAGAAGTAGAAAGTACAGGTATTTGGGTTCAACATGTGAGAAGTAGAAAGTACAGGTATTTGAGTTAGAAATGTAAGAAGTAGAAAGTACAGGTATTTGGGTTCAACATGTGAGAAGTAGAAAGTACAGGTATTTGGGTTCAACATGTAAGAAGTAGAAAGTACAGGTATTTGAGTTAGAAATGTAAGAAGTAGAAAGTACAGGTATTTGAGTTAGAAATGTAAGAAGTAGAAAGTACAGGTATTTGAGTTAGAAATGTAAGAAGTAGAAAGTACAGGTATTTGAGTTAGAAATGTAAGAAGTAGAAAGTACAGGTATTTGAGTTAGAAATGTAAGAAGTAGAAAGTACAGGTATTTGAGTTCAACATGTAAGAAGTAGAAAGTACAGGTATTTGTGTTCAACATGTAAGAAGTAGAAAGTACAGGTATTTGAGTTCAACATGTAAGAAGTAGAAAGTACAGGTATTTGAGTTCAACATGTAAGAAGTAGAAAGTACAGGTATTAGTGTTCAACATGTAAGAAGTAGAAAGTACAGGTATTTGTGTTCAACATGTAAGAAGTAGAAAGTACAGGTATTTGAGTTCAACATGTAAGAAGTAGAAAGTACAGGTATTTGAGTTCAACATGTAAGAAGTAGAAAGTACAGGTATTTGTGTTCAACATGTAAGAAGTAGAAAGTACAGGTATTTGAGTTCAAGATGTAAGAAGTAGAAAGTACAGGTATTAGTGTTCAACATGTAAGAAGTAGAAAGTACAGGTATTTGAGTTCAACATGTAAGAAGTAGAAAGTACAGGTATTTGAGTTTAACATGTAAGAAGTAGAAAGTACAGGTATTTGAGTTCAACATGTGAGAAGTAGAAAGTACAGGTATTTGAGTTCAACATGTAAGAAGTAGAAAGTACAGGTATTTGGGTTCAAAATGTAAGAAGTCAAAGTAAAAAGTCGTCAGAAATATAAGTAGTGGAGTAAAGTACTGATACCAGAAAAATGTACTTAAGTACAGTAACAAAGTATTTGTACTCCACAACTTCCACCCTCTGAGCAGCTGGAGGTCTCACCTGGTTCTGGGCTGTGATCCATAACGGCAGAACTCCGTTGTCCCACCACTCGGACCGGGTCAGCGTCTTCAGGTGAGGGAGCTTCAGGTTCGTCTTGGCGTCGTACATCATGTTGTGGACGACCTCGTGGTCCTCCACCCATCTGCCTGAAAAACAGGAAACAACATATTTATAGAGGGGCTTTTATTCTGAAAGGGTTTCCAGGAAGCAGCCTTTATCTTCCACACGCTGACGTCAGGACAATTACTACTGATAGGTAACTACAATGCAAAGTGATCTCTGTGTTAAAGACAATAAAACAAAATATGTGTTCTAAAATGGATTTGAAACACAAACAATTATTTTATTTAAAAATGTTGATACTATAACAAGCACAGTGTGAATATGTAAAGACTTAAAACACATAAAATAACATGAGAAAATGCTAAATAAAAGTAACAATCTGTTTTCACAAAAAATACATGAAAGTGCTAAAATTATAGAAGATTATTTAATGATTTGTAAAATATATATATTTTTAAATAATTAAATAAGATTTAAAAAAAATGCATAAGAACATTTATTTTAAATAATAGTAAAACAACAAATAATACATAACATATTTATATTAAAATTAGAAATATAAAAAATACATTTAAAATAATTACATAAAAAAAATAAAAAAATTAAACAGAACAAATTAAAATGGAAAGTGCAAATGATTATTCGAAAACTAAATATGTAAAATAGATAGAAAAATGTGTACAAGTTTATGGATTAAATGTATAGAATAAATCATGTATAAATATGACATATATTTGTAGATATATATTAGTTATTATTATTTAAACACAAAATATGAATCTATTTTAAAGGTCCCCTATTATTCTGTTTCTCATCAACATATCACAGGTCTCAGATATATCCAGAGCCTGTCTCTGATTGGCTGAAAACACCAAACAGATCATGAGGTGCTTTCACACCGGAGTCCGAAAACCACCATTTGCCTCACGCATCTCCTTGGCATAGAGTTGATCAAGTTGTTGATTGTGGCCTGTGGAATGTTGGTCCACTCCTCTTCAATGGCTGTGCGAAGCTGCTGGATATTGGCAGGAACTGGAACACGCTGTCGTATACGCCGATCCAGAGCATCCCAAACATGCTCAATGGGTGACATGTCTGGTGAGTATGCTGGCCATGCAAGAACTGGGATGTTTTCAGCCTCCAGGAATTGTGTACAGATCCTTGCAACATGGGGCCGTGCATTATCATGCTGCAACATGAGGTGATGGTCGTGGATGAATGGCACAACAATGGGCCTCAGGATCTCGTCACGGTATCTCTGTGCATTCACAATGCCATCAATAAAATGCACCTGTGTTCGTCGTCCATAACATACGCCTGCCCATACCATAACCCCACCACCACCATGGGCCACTCGATTCACAACATTGACATCAGAAAACCGCTAACCCACACGACGCCACACACGCTGTCTGCCATCTGCCCTGAACAGTGAAAACCGGGATTCATCCGTGAAGAGAACACCTCTCCAACGTGCCAGACGCCATCGCATGTGAGCATTTGCCCACTCAAGTCAGTGACGACAATGAACCGGAGTCAGGTCGAGACCCCGATGAGGACGACGAGCATGCAGATGAGCTTCCCTGAGACGGTTTCTGACAGCAGAAATTCTTTGGTTATGCAAACCGATTGTTGCAGCAGCTGTCCGAGTGGCTGGTCTCAGACCATCTTGGAGGTGAACATGCTGGATGTGGAGGTCCTGGGCTGGTGTGGTTACACGTGGTCTGCGGTTGTGAGGCCGGTTGGATGTACTGCCAAATTCTCTGAAACGCCTTTGGAGACGGCTTATGGTAGATAAATGAACATTCAATTCACGGGCAACAGCTCTGGTGGACATTCCTGCTGTCAGCATGCCAATTGCACGCTCCCTCAAAACTTGGGACATCTGTGGCATTGTGCTGTGTGATAAAACTGACCGTTTGAATATTTAACAACCTCAGAAATCAATGATCCACCAAGGAGTCTAACTAGCACACAGACAATGCCAAGGACGTATGTTGAGGCAAACCAAGCTGGTCCGGAAACATATTCATTGAATATGTTTCCGGACCAACTTGGTTTCATGACATTTAAAAAATATATAGTTGAATAATATTCAACTATATATTTTTTAAATGTCATGATTTGTGCAAAAGCCAAAAGATATTCAGTTTGAATACGATAGCAAACAGAGGAGAGCAGGACATCTCTGCAATGGACAGAGTGGAAATGGCATGTTCTGCCATTTTGGAACCGAAGGTATGGAATAAACACAGAGTAGTTATTTAGAGCGTCTTCTCACCGGAGATGGTGGTGAAGTGCGAGGGGGAGGTCATGGTGAGCATGGGGGGGGTGATGTACTTCGCCCGGACCCCCTCCCGCCCCAGCTGGTCCAGGTGAGGCGTCTCCACGTCCCGGTCGTAGTCCCATCTGAAGCCGTCGAAGGAGATCAGCAGCAGCCGGTTCCTCTGCCCGGACGCTGCCCTGCTCAGAGGCACGCCGGCAGCACAGCTGAGCGAGAGCAACAGAGGCAGGATCCAGTCCATGATGAGGACACCTGGGAGGACACCTGACTGACTGAAGCTCACCTGTCACGTACACTGAGGCTCACCTGTCTGTGGGAGGAGACCTGTCACACACACCTGACTGAGGCTCACCTGTCTGTCTGACGCTCACCTGTCTGTCTGACGCTCACCTGTCTGACGCTCACCTGTCTGTCTGACGCTCACCTGTCTGTCTGACACTCACCTGTCTGTCTGACGCTCACCTGTCTGTCTGACGCCCACCTGTCTGACGCTCACCTGTCTGTCTGACGCTCACCTGTCTGTCTGACACTCACCTGTCTGTCTGACGCTCACCTGTCTGTCTGACGCCCACCTGTCTGACGCTCACCTGTCTGTCTGACGCTCACCTGTCTGTCTGACGCTCACCTGTCTGTCTGACGCTCACCTGTCTGTCTGGGCTCACCTGTCTGTTTGAGGCTCACCTATCTGTCTGATGCTCACCTGTTTGTCTGACACCCACCTGTCTGTCTGACGCTCACCTGTCTGTCTGACGCTCACCTGTCTGTTTGAGGCTCACCTATCTGTCTGACACCCACCTGTCTGTCTGACGCCCACCTGTCTGACGCTCACCTGTCTGTCTGACGCTCACCTGTCTGTCTGACACTCACCTGTCTGTCTGACGCTCACCTGTCTGTCTGACGCCCACCTGTCTGACGCTCACCTGTCTGTCTGACGCTCACCTGTCTGTCTGACGCTCACCTGTCTGTCTGGGCTCACCTGTCTGTTTGAGGCTCACCTATCTGTCTGACGCTCACCTGTCTGTCTGACGCTCACCTGTCTGTCTGACACTCACCTGTCTGTCTGACGCTCCCCTGTCTGACGCTCACCTGTCTGTCTGACACCCACCTGTCTGTCTGACGCCCACCTGTCTGACGCTCACCTGTCTGTCTGACGCTCACCTGTCTGTCTGACACTCACCTGTCTGTCTGACGCTCACCTGTCTGTCTGACGCCCACCTGTCTGACGCTCACCTGTCTGTCTGACGCTCACCTGTCTGTCTGACGCTCACCTGTCTGTCTGGGCTCACCTGTCTGTTTGAGGCTCACCTATCTGTCTGACGCTCACCTGTCTGTCTGACACCCACCTGTCTGTCTGACACCCACCTGTCTGACGCTCACCTGTCTGTCTGACGCTCACCTGTCTGTCTGACACTCACCTGTCTGTCTGACACTCACCTGTCTGTCTGACGCTCCCCTGTCTGACGCTCACCTGTCTGTTTGAGGCTCACCTGTCTGTCTGTACACCTGTTTGGCTCCGCCTAGAATCACCTGCCTGCAGTGCTCGAATGTAACTATGTATTTACTGAAGTACAAAACTCAAAGTATTCCACATTTTCCTTCAAATCTGGAATTATTACAACTTTTTTGTCAATATATTCCCATTTCCTATTTCCAAAAATATTTCTTCAAAATCTGGAAAAACTACAACTATCTTTTCTTCAAAAATATTACACACTTTTATTTATTTGTACTAATTTTTTATCTCAAAATAAATAAATACAAATCTTGAAACATTCTGATTTCTTTTAAAGATCATTCCTATTTTTCTAGAAATGTTTACTTAAAAATCTGGAAATACTTCAGTTTTTTGCTCCGTGTATATTCAGTTTGTTTCTTCAGCTGAAAATCCTTCTTGGCTTCTACTGAAGAAACATTTTGTATTTTAATTGTGATGCAGTATTTCCAGTATGTGTCCTCTCCCTGAAGTCCAGTATCAGAGTGTTTATAACTGTGATAGAGATCAGCGGTGAAGGACGGAACCTTCCACTATCGGCAGGAAACGTTTTTATTATCGATCATCTGTGGACCCGGCTGATAACAGATATTATTATATCATGACAGACAGTTATAGAGTGGTGCAGGGACGAGTCCTAAAACCCGGAGGTGAGTCAGCATTTCTCCACTTCCTGTTCCCTCGTCTCAGAGCCAATGGGATCTCTCCATAGGATTGTGGAAAACAGCCGGAACTAAGGTCTGTGGTTGAGACTCATCTAAGAGACGGATCACGTTTTGTTCTAGACATTAAATCATCAGCAGTGACCCCACTGGAGATTTCTGAAGAGTGGACGTGTCTGAGAAACGATGGTTGTTACCAAGTGGCTGAATAGGACTACAGAAGTCGTGGAGGTCGTTG
The DNA here is from genome assembly GCF_902827175.1 of Gymnodraco acuticeps. Classification (NCBI taxonomy): domain Eukaryota; kingdom Metazoa; phylum Chordata; class Actinopteri; order Perciformes; family Bathydraconidae; genus Gymnodraco; species Gymnodraco acuticeps. The sequence goes on from NW_022990932.1 coordinate 62,081, forward strand.
TACGTCATTACGCCGAACACGTGAACACTCCTCTAAGTTAGTTTCTGTTCTGCTTGAAAGCAAGTCCCTGCCTCCTGCAGACTGTTCAAACAAACGCTTCAACTCGTTCCATTTAGAGTCTGTGTGTTTGAATATGGATCTGAAGTCGGTGTGACGTTGAAGTCGTGCTGCTGGACTCGCCTGTAGTTCCTTCTTAGCATAGCGTTAGCATTTAGCTTCTGGCGTTAGAGTTATGATTCAAGCATTATGAAAGTAGGGTAGACGTGTGGAGATTATCCGGCTGAACTAAACGTGTATTAAACAGGTTAGTTTTCCACAGATCTTATTTCCAGCTATGTTCCTAAATCCTCTGGAGAAATCCCGTTGCTTTTTTGTCGAGGGAACCAGCAGCTTCCTTCAGGGTGAACACGTCATCCCTGCACCGCTCTAGGCACTTCACAAGGCTTTTAATAATTAATCATGTTTAAATAATACAATTATCATTACTATCTTGTTTTATCCTCAATCCTGCACACGTTACGTTTAAAATCAGCCCAACTCTCCAGTCACATTTTATTATATTTTCTAAATAACTATATTTTGTGTATTGTTATTATTTGATTTATAATAGTACTATTTATTATTATTTTTCTTCTTTCTCTGTCACTTATACCAAAGCTAATTTCTCACGTGTAAACCTACACTTGGTAATAAAAACCAATTCATATTCTGATAAAGAGAGACAGTACAGGTGGTTAGAAATGTAGTATGTCAATGTTTTAAAAACATTACATTACATGCTAGACGCTTTTATCCAAAGCGACTAACATCAATACTGTGAGCAATCCCCACAGGAGCACTTTGGGCCTTACAAAGGGAAGCACTCTATTGCCGGCATGGACATTTTCCCCATTGGGACATAACAGTCGTGGGCAATATATTAGGGCCGTGGGATCGCCTTGGCTTTTTACCGTCACTTGGCAGTCTAAATGAGTACACGCAACACAACATAAAATAACCGGGAGAGAGAAAAGAGGAAACTGATTGCTGAAGCCACAAGGTGATGTTTAAATAAGCAAAAAGTAAAGAGGGCTCACCATCCAATTTGCAAAGTAAACTTAAAGGGGACCTATCATGCAAAGTGCACTTTTATACATGAATATGTCCCCGGTGTGTCAGGGAACTCACTGAGTGTCAGGAAACACAACCCTCTCTCTTTTCCTCCGTACCCACATCTCTAAAAACGGAGCTGATACAGATTTGAATGTTTCTGACGTCAGAAAAGGGGTGCTCCGCCTATATGGGCAACTCTCCAGCTATCAGGGGAATGAGAGGTTGGGCCACGGCCATTGCTGCTCGAATGCACTGGAGACGCTGTAGTACATTTGCCAGGCCTGTGGGTGGCGCTGTAGTCTGCCACAAAAGCAGCGAAGAAGACTTCTCACAGAATCAGCCCCTGCAAAAACAGGGCTGGAAAAGAGCAAATAGAGCGAAATGAGGCATGGCTGAAATGCATGATCTGTTTGGTATTTTGAAAAAAAAACTTCACAGACGTGTTTCATATAGGTATGGCCCTACAATATATTATTCAAATACAGCATGATAGGTCCACTTTAAAGGTGGGGTAGGTAATTTTGAGAAACCAGCTCGAGTGCGCTAGAATTTGAGAATACACAACGGGAGAAAATCTGCCACTTCCTCACAGAGCCCCTCCTCCAACACACACGAACGTGCACGTGACCAATGAGGGCACGAGATAAGTTTGTGCCCAGATGGAAGGCTGACAGGCAGGTAGGCCATCCAGTTACTTTAGCCGGCTCAGATGATTGGTCGTGCTTTTTACAGCGCCACGGCTTCCACTGATGATGTTTTGTTTATGGATTTTTTGCCAAAGCACTTCAGATATTCATTGCTATCGGGATGTCAAGAGCACTCCATGGAATATAACAAGTGTATCTCGAGCCGGTTTCTCAAACTTACCTACCCCACCTTTAATGTAAACTGAGAACGACTTTCTCCTAAAAGAAAGTGACTAAAGTAAAACACACAGATACACTGGAGCACATCTCCTAATAATGAACAAAACACAGGTGAAACTAGCCGGCCTCACACAGAGACACATGCAGCCCAGAGGAGAAGGGAGAGAGACTGCAGCCTTCCTGAGGTCCTTTATGGAGGCCTTGATTGGGGATTGGGAGCACCTGAGGGAGAGGCTGCACCTGGAGGGAGACACACGCACACACACAGCGTATACTTTGAGAAAAATGCAAAAATAAATGTGTTGACTCAGTATTTCCCACTTGATGTAAAAAAATAAAACGTCATATCTGTGTGTTGGTCTTCTTATCTGATAATAATATGGTGGGGGTAATAAAACTCAATGACTCGGCAAACTGACCTGAAGGACAGGCGTTTCACTTTGAAAGAAGTCAGGGTTTGATTAATGCACCTTCATGTTAAATATCGGCTTCGGATTCAACAGAAATATATCAAAATAGAAAGAATTCATTTTAAATCCTGATTAAAACACTGATGATCTGATTCTATGTGTTCCACATAGAAAACAAAGAGGGTGTTTCTCAATGTCGAGGACGCTTCCTTGGTAGGACATGTCTTCCGAGTCAGGTCCTTCAGAAGCGAGGCAAGAATCCTTCCTAGCCTCGGAGAACGAAGAATGGTGGAGCAGGCTAACTGGTGTGCGTCATATGCGAGGCCCCGCCTTCAATGGAGCGCGATTTCTGCCAAAGATTTTGAAATTGGTCCGTGCGCAAAGCATTGTGGGGATTTAAAGACCGCGGAGGATACACATGTGCAGCCTCGAAATGTCCCGCGACGAAGGACGCCGGCCTCGGTAGAATTCCAAGTATGCTGGACATTGGAACAGTCCTTCGGCGGCACTCGATGACGTAGCATGCTTGAAATAGTGGCATCCTTCCTCAACATTGAGAAACACCCAGACTGTTAGTTTGAATCAACACTATCAGACCAGAGATAGGTGTATTTTTCGGGTAGGGGTTCGGTGCCTTGCTCAAGGGCACCTCGGCAGGTAAGCACTATTGAAGGGCATTACATTAGATATAAATGTGAACGACATAAATGGAAATCTGGAAGTTTGCAGAATCACAATATATAGAAACATAAATAACAGAATAGAACAAATATAATAAAAGTTTAACAAAACGTCTAATACTTAAATTATGTAAAAGAAACGAAAGAACAACTAAATGAGTAAAAAGTCTAAAACATGTCGTGAAAACCAATGTGTAATAAATGTTACTGTACAGTCAAAAATGTGTAAAGATTATTTTGTAGTTGTTACATGTTACTCTGAAGAACCAGCACCTTACCGTGGTAGAGAGGTTTGTGTGCCCTGATGAACCTGGGGGCTATGTTGTCTGGAACCTTGTGTTCCTGGTAGGGTCTCCCATGGCAAATTGGTCTCAGGCAAGGGGCCAGACTAAGATTGGTTCAAAAGACCTGATGAAAGACGATACAAGAAGTGAGGATACCCGGCCCGGAGGAAGCCCGGGGTCCCCTTCTGGAGCCAGGCCCAGAAGGAGGACTTGTCGGCGAGCGTCTGGTGGGCCCAGCCCGAAAAGGCAACGTGGGCAACACCTCCGCTTCTCCGTCCCGCGGGCCCACCACCTACGGGAAACAGCGATGGGGTTGGGTGTGCTCCCAGAAGGGTGGCAGTGAAAGCAGAGGGTCTCGACGGACCAGACCCGGGCGACAGAAGCTGGCTTTGGGGACGTGGAACGTCACCTCTCTGGGGGGGAAGGAGCCGGAGCTTGTGCGGGAGGTGGAGCGTTACCAGTTGGATCTGGTTGGGCTCACTTCTACGCACAGCGTCGGCTCTGGAACCTTACTTCTGGATAGGGGTTGGACTCTATTCTTCTCCGGAGTTGCTCAAGGTGTGAGGCGCCGGGCGGGTGTGGGGATACTCACAAGTCCCCGGTTAGGTGCTTCGTTGTTGGAGTTTACCTCAGTGGACGAGAGGGTCGCCTCCCTACGCCTGCGGGTTATGGGGGGGGAAAACTCTGACTGTTGTGTGTGCTTATGCACCCAACAGCAGTTCAGAGTATACGACCTTCTTGGAGACCCTGGAAAGAGTCCTGTATGGGGCTCCTGAAGGGGACTCTTTAATCTCTTTAAAACTCTTTAACGTCTCATCAACGTTGCGTGGAAGTCGGAAACAGTACCGAAGGAGTGGCAGATTGGTGGTTCCCCTTTTTCAAAAAGGGGGATCAGAGGGTGTGTGCCAATTACAGATGCATCACACTACTCAGCCTCCCCGGGAAAGTTTACTCTAAGGTTCTCGAAAGGAGGGTCAGGCCGATTGTCGAACCTCAGATTGAGGAGGAACAATGCGGATTCCGTCCTGGTCGTGGAACGACGGATCAGCTTTTTACTCTCGCAAGGATCCTGGAGGGGGCCTGGGAGTACGCTTATCTGGTCTACATGTGTTTTATAGACTTGGAGAAGGCGTATGACCGAGTTCCCAGAGAGTTACTGTGGGAGGTGCTGCGGGAGTATGGGGTGAGGGGGTCTCTACTCAGGGCCATCCAATCTCTGTACTCCCAAAGCGAGAGCTGTGTCCGGGTCCTCTGCAGTAAGTCGGACCCATTTCCGGTGAGGGTTGGCCTCCGCCAGGGCTGCGCTTTGTCACCAATCCTGTTTGTAATATACATGGATCGAATTTCGAGGCGTAGTCATGGGGGAGGGGGTCTGCGGTTCGGTGGACTAAGGATTGCACCACTGCTTTTTTCCAGATTATGTGGTTCTTATGGCTTCATCGGTCTGCGACCTTCAGCACTCACTGGATCGGTTCGCAACCGAGTGTGAAGCGGCTGGGATGAGGATCAGCACCTCCAAATCTGAGGCCATGGTTCTCAGCAGGAAACCGATGGACTGTCCACTCCAAGTAGGGAATGAGTCCTTACCCCAAGTGAAGGAGCTCAAGTATCTCGGGGTCTTGTTCTCGAGTGAGGGTACAATGGAGCGTGAGATGGGCCGGAGAATCGGAGCAGCGGGAGCGGTACTGCAGTCGCTTTACCGCAGCGTTGTGACGAAAAGGGAGCTGAGCCAGAAGGCAAAGCTCTCTGTCTACCGGGCCATTTTCGTTCCTACCCTCACCTATGGTCATGAAGGATGGGTCATGACCGAAAGAACGAGATCGCGGATACAAGCGGCCGAGATGGGTTTTCTCCGCAGGGTGGCTGGTGTCTCCCTTAGGGATAAGGTGAGAAGTTCGGTCATCAGGAAGGGACTCTGAGTTGAGCAGCTCCTCCTTCGCGTCGAAAGGAGCCAGTTGAGGTGGTTTGGGCACCTAGTTAGGATGCCACCTGGGCGTCTCCCTAGGGAGGTGTTCCAGGCACGTCCAGCTGGGAAGAGACCAAGGGGTAGACCTAGGACCAGGTGGAGGGATTATATCTCTTCGCTGGCCTGGGAGCGCCTTGGGATCCCCCAGTCAGAGCTGGTTGATGTCGCCAGGGAAAAGAAAGTTTGGGGCTCTCTGCTGGAACTGCTACCCCCGCGACCCGACCACGGATAAGCGGGAGAAGATGGATGGATGGACATGTTGAGCGCTCAGAGAGCACAAACATGGCCTCTTGAAATGCATTCCTCAATAACCCCCAAACCCCTCCAGAAGCCTGTTGCTATAATGCTGATTAAAGCAACTTGTGCTAATGGTGTACATGTCCCAACATATGCTGGTTAGCATCCGGCAGTCTCGTGCTGGGGACCCTACTCTACATTTATAACATAACACTTTGGGGTCCTCAACATTTCCAGGTTCACAGTAGGACTCTGTGAGCTGCTGGACATGGAGGGAGAATAACAGGCTGGTTAGAGAAATGGCTTTAAAGGTCCCCTATCATCCTGTTCTTCATCAATATATCACAGCTCTCAGATATATCCAGAGCCTGTCTCTGATTGGCTGAAACACCAAACGGATCATTGCAGCATTACCCATAACCCCCTCTGTTTCAGCCCTGTTTCCAAAGTGCTGATTCTCTGTCTGTTACTTCAGATGAAAATAAGGAGCCCCCCCCACGCCCCTCTGAGAGACATTTGGTTACAAAGAACTCAATGGTGCTCTAGGAGGAGATTCAGGTGATACGGGGGGGGTTACCTTGGTTACTGATTGGCTAATGGTGACACAAGCCAAAACATCGTTATGACATCATCAAGTGGCCAAAATCTGATCAGCTCATTTTCAGACAGGTTTTTATAGAAATGGATCAAAAAGATGAGAGAATCTTTGTTCCTGAGGACTTTCAGAGTCTCTTCTTCCACAGAGGGGACACATGTTGATGTAGAGAGGACATGACGAATGAGGGGACCACATGTTGATATAGAAAGGACATGACAGAAGATGGGACAAACATGTTGATGTAGAGAGACATGGAGAAGAGGGTGGACACATGTTGATGTAGCAGAGACATGAAGAAGAGGGGACACATGTTGATGTAGAAGAGACATGAAGAAGAGGGGACACATGTTGATGTAGAAGAGACATGAAGAAGAGGGGACACATGTTGATGTAGAAGAGACATGAAGAAAGGGGACACATGTTGATGTAGAAGAGACATGAAGAAGAGGGGACACATGTTGATGTAGAAGAGACATGAAGAAGAGGGGACACATGTTGATGTAGAAGAGACATGAAGAAGAGGGGACACATGTTGATGTAGAAGAGACATGAAAGAGGGGACACATGTTGATGTAGAAGAGACATGAAGAAGAGGGGACACATGTTGATGTAGAAGAGACATGAAGAAGAGGGACACATGTTGATGTAGAAGAGACATGAAGAAGAGGGGACACATGTTGATGTAGAAGAGACATGAAGAAGAGGGGACACATGTTGATGTAGAAGAGACATGAAGAAGAGGGGACACATGTTGATGTAGAAGAGACATGAGAAGAGGGGACACATGTTGATGTAAGAAGAGACATGAAGAAGAGGGGACACATGTGATGTAGAAGATGAAGAAGAGGGGACACATGTTGATGTAGATAGAGACATGAAGAAGAGGGGACACATGTTGATGTAGAAGAGACATGAAGAAGAGGGGACACATGCTGATGTAGAAGAGACATGAAAGAAGAGGGGACACATGTTGATGTAAGAAGAGACATGAGAAGAGGGGACACATGTTGATGTAGAAGAGACATGAAGAAGAGGGGACACATGTTGATGTAGAAGAGACATGAAGAAGAGGGGACACATGTTGATGTAGACAGAGACATGGAAGAAGAGGGGACACATGTTGATGTAGAGAGACATGAAGAAGAGGGGACACATGTTGATGTAGAATGAGACAGGGAGAGAGGGACACATGTTGATGAAGAAGAGACATGAAAGAAGAAGGGGACACCTGTTGATGTCAGAAAGAGACATGAAGAAGAGGGGGACACATGTTTGAGTAGAAGAGACCATGAAGAGAGGGGACACATGTTGATGTAGAAGAGACATGAAGAAGAGGGGACACATGTTGATGTAGAAGGAGGACATGGAAGAAAGAGGGGACACATGGTTGATGTAGAAGAGGACATGGAAGAAGAGGGGACACATGTTGATGTAGAAGAGAACATGAAGAAGAGGGGACACATGTTGATGTAGAAGAGACATGAAGAAGAGGGGACACATGTTGATGTAGAAGAGACATGAAGAAAGAGGGGACACATGTTGATGTAGAAGAGACATGAAGAAGAGGGGAACACATGTTGATGTAGAAGAGACATGAAGAAGAGGGGACACATGTTGATGTAGAAGAGAACATGAAGAAGAGGGGACACATGTTGATGTAGAAGAGACATGAAGAAGAGGGACACATGTTGATGTAGAAGAGACATGGAGAAGAGGGACACATGTTGATGTAGAAGAGACATGAAGAAGAGGGGACACATGTTGATGTAGAAGAGACATGAAGAAGAGGGGACACATGTTGATGTAGAAGAGACATGGAAGAAGAGGGGACACATGTTGATGTAAGAAGAGACATGAAGAAGAGGGGACACATGTTGATGTAGAAGAGACATGAAGAAGAGGGGACACATGTTGAGTAGAAGAGACATGAGAAGAGGGACACATGTAGAAGAGACATGAAGAAGAGGGGACACATGTTGATGTAGAAGAGACATGAAGAAGAGGGGACACATGTTGATGTAGAAGAGACATGAGAAGAGGGGACACATGTTGATGTAGAAGAGACATGAAGAAGAGGGGACACATGTTGGATGTAGAAGAGACATGAAGAAGAGGGGACACATGTTGATGTAGAAGAGACATTAGAAGAAGAGGGGACACATGTTGATGTAGAAGAGACATGGAGAAGAGGGGACACATGTTGATGTAGAAGAGACATGAAGAAGAGGGGAGCACATGTTGATGTAGAAGAGACATGAAGAAGAGGGGGACACATGTTGATGTAGAAGAGACATGAAGAAGAGGGGACACATGTTATGTAGAAGAGACATGAAGAAGAGGGGACACATGTTGATGTAGAAGAGACATGAAGAAGAGGGGACACATGTTGATGTAGAAGAGACATGAAGAAGAGGGGACACATGTTGATGTAGAAGAGACAATGAAGAGAGGGGACACATGTTGATGTAGAAGAGACATGAAGAAGAGGGGGACACATGTTGATGTAGACAGAGACATGAAGAAGAGGGGGACACATGTTGATGTAGAAGAGAATGTTGATGACCAGAAGACGATCATGAAGAAGAGGGGACACATGCTGACTGTAGAAGAGACATGGAAGAAGAGGGGACACATGTTGATGTAGAAGAGACATGAAGAAGAGGGAGGACAACATTTTGATGTAGAAAGAGGACATGATGACAGAAGAGGTGACACATGTTGATGTCGGAAAGAGACGATGAAGAAGCGGGGCTACACATGTTTATGTAGAAGAGGACATGAAGAAGAGGGGACACATGTTGTTGATGTAGAAAGAAGAGACATGAAGAAGAGGGGACACATGTTGATGTAGAAGAGACATGAAGAAGAGGGGACACATGTTGATGTAGAAGAGACATAAAGAAGTGGATATTGCATAATAGGTGACTTTTAACTAAATATTTGAACAATACACGTTTAATTTCTAAAATGTTCTTGTTTGTTTTTTGTTTGTTTAAAGAAATTGTCTTTCAGTACACACTCCGGTACAGCAGGGGGCGGCACCTTCAAACGTTGGCTTTAAGCCCGCCATTAAAAACACTGAAGAAGAAGAAGAAGAAGAGAGGAACTACTTCCGGTTGACGGTGTTCACGTTTTGATGTCCTTGGTGGATATTTCATAATAAATGCGATAAATATCACTTATTATACGTGTTGTTGTATTCCTCCGGATATCTGACGGTGGCGGGAGTTTGTTCCGCATCCAGTGAGTCGGTATGTGGAAAACATTTATATAAAATAATAACAAATAACCTCTGTGTTGTTTTCTGTTAGCATGAAGCTAACGTTAGCGTGTAGACAGGTGGGTGATTTATGAGTATAAGTACAAGATCTGAGTACTTCTACTTTTACTCAAGTACAAGATCTGAGTACTTCTACTTTTACTCAAGTACAAGATCTGAGTACTTCTACTCAAGTACAAGATCTGAGTACTTCTACTTTTACTCAAGTATAAGACCTGAGTACTGTTACTGAAGTACAGGATGTGAGTACTTCTACTGTTACTGAAGTACAGGATGTGAGTACTTCTACTGTTACTGAAGTACAGGATGTGAGTACTTCTACTGTTACTGAAGTACAGGATGTGAGTACTTCTACTGTTACTGAAGTACAGGATGTGAGTACTTCTACTGTTACTGAAGTACAGGATGTGAGTACTTCTACTGTTACTGAAGTACAGGATGTGAGTACTTCTACTGTTACTGAAGTACAGGATGTGAGTACTTCTACTGTTACTGAAGTACATGATGTGAGTACTTCTACTGTTACTGAAGTACATGATGTGAGTACTTCTACTGTTACTGAAGTACAGGATGTGAGTACTCCTCTCCCCTCTGCTGCTCAGCAGAAAGTCAATGTGCGTAGAAGGTGAATTTAAACTATGATAAACTCTGTGTAGTTCGTCGTGTACTCCTATCATCCTATTCGTTCCTATCTTAACTTAAATACACCACGTACGTATATGTTTTTGTTCTTGCTCAGACAGAATGTTTGTCCCCCGTCTTGAATCTTGTGAGTGAGCATCGTTCACAAGAAGTCACCAAAGGGTTTGTCGTGTTTTTCTGAAACATCATCTCCTCTGTTTTTTAGAAATGTCTTTATTGTGGAGCGTGAGGCCGGCGCTGACGTCTCTGTTTCACGGTGAGTGGGAATGTGTGTGTGTGTGTGTGTGTGTGTGTGTGTGTGTGTGTGTGTGTGTGTGTGTGTGTGTGTGTGTGTGTGTGTGTGTGTGTGTGTGTGTGTGTGTGTGTGTGTGTGTGTGTGTGTGTGTGTGTGTGTGTGTGTGTGTGTGTGTGTGTGTGTGTGTGTGTGTGTGTGTGTGTGTGTGTGTGTGTGTGTGTGTGTGTGTGTGTGTGTGTGTGTGTGTGTGTGTGTGTGTGTGTGTGAATGACTTGTAGTAATGTGAAGAGCTTTGATGAGTCGAGAAGACCTGAAGTACAGAAAATGTATCATTTACAAAATGGCACACATTCATTAAGACAACGCCTCATTTGCATATTTAAACATATCATTCAGAAAATGTGTAACATAAAGAATATTTGTGATGTCAGTACTGAAGTGGGGGGTGATGCGTGTTAGTTACAGTGTCTCCCTGTATCATCTGAATGTCCCCTCCCTGCAGCCTCCCAGCATGCACCTCTCTGGTCGGGTCGCGCCATGGCTACTCTGAACCAGATGCACCGTCAGGGGAAACCCAAATCTCCGCCCCAGCACGTGGGCGCCACGTTCGGCCGGCCGCAGCTGAAGGCCGTGGTTCTGAAGACCATGATCCGGAAGCCCAAGAAGCCCAACTCGGCCAACAGGAAGTGCGCTCGCGTGCGTCTGTCCAACGGGAAGGAGGTGGTGGTGTTCATCCCCGGGGAGGGACACAACCTGCAGGAGCACAACGTGGTGCTGGTGGAGGGGGGGCGCACCCAGGACCTGCCCGGGGTCAAACTGAAGGTGGTGCGCGGGAAATATGACTGTGCTCACGTGGTGAAGAAGACTCACTGATGGGAGAGAGAGTGTGTGTGTGTGTGTGTGTGTGTGTGTGAGATGTTGTGTTAATAAATGAAGTTACCATGAGGGCGAGTCAGAACTTTGCTTTGGGTTCACTGCGAGGCCAGAAGGTTCAAGGCTTTTATTGTCACGTGTTCATAGCTACTGTGTAGATATATCAATGAACATCTTAGGCTCCTCCTCCTTCAGAGCAACACAATAACACAGATCAAATAGTGCAAGAAGAGTCTGGAATTGGAATATGATATATTGGATAAATAATTCGTAAGTTGCAAACAGATGAATGTTGTTTCCAAAGTTCAGGTGTTTAACGGTCTGATGTAATAATAATATATTTTATTTCTATAGCGCTTTTCTTGAACCCAAAGACGCTTTACATTTGGGAGGGAGGGTAGACAAACAAAAACAAAGCCAAAAAGAAACGAGGGGGGGGGGGGCTTATGGATACAGAGTTGAAGAGGTGGGTTTTGAGGCGGGACTGGAACAGGGTGAGGGACTCAGACTCACGGAGGTGTTTGGGGAGGCAGTATGTAGACACTAACTTTCATGTTTTTATTAATTACGTATTTTCTGGATTTGACCTGTAAGAAAACAATCGATAAGATGTCAAAGTGGATCTGCAATCATTAAAGGAATACTTCATGCAGCGATGCAGATTCTATCCTTTCAAATGTGGAGATTTTATATTCAAGGTGTATTGTCATAAACACAACTACGGTTGAATTATGTGTGAACAAAAACTTAGATGGCCGGTTCCTCAGCAGTGCCACTACAAGACATAAAACCACATATTAAAGTGCATATATTCGGACACACCATCGTGGACCTTTTTCACGATATTCTGGCTTTTTGATACATCAATGGTCGATTTAGAAAATAATCTGCAGATGAATTAAAACATCAAAAATATGTTTTAGGTTCAGGTCTAAATGTCAGGGTAGGATCAAACGAAGCATCCGAAGGGAAACCGTTTTACAAATAAATACGACTTGTGAAGAACACGTACTTTAAAGGTCCCATGCCATGGCCATCTCTACTGATCATAGTTCCATTGTTGAGGTCGACTAGAATAGATTCACATTGTTCAATGTTCCAAACTCTCATTGGTTTCTCACAGCATCTCTGTATAGTCTGTGTATTCACTCTCTGTCCTACACGGCTTGTTGGAGCTCCTGCCCCCCCCCCCCTCCCTGTGAGCCCACTGTGCTCTGATTGGTCGCGACGTTGAGAGGCTCGTTGCTGTGAGCTGCTGCGAGGAGCAGACAGGCTTCCGGGTCGGCGATACAGCGAGAACAAGCGAAACTCATCCTGAGCACACAAACACTCACAGCCGAAGTAAAGACAATAAGTGTGGCTTGATATTGAGAAAGAAACAGGTTTATAACGCTGTGGGTCTGCGGAGAGCATTTCTCCACCATCCCAACGTAGTAGCCCGAAAAACGTTTACCCATTTAAACAGTCGTGGAAGATACCTTGTTTGTTTTAAACATCATAAATACACAAACAACAATGAACACTTACAGGTTGTGTACCCAAATCTCCCGCTGGTCCAAACAAAGTAGGAACAGCATCGTTCTTCAGTGCCCTACGCTGAGCATATCCGGCATCAATCGCTGAAAGGTTTGTGAAGCTTTGTTTCGTGAAAGGCTGGCAGAGGGTGTGGCCTCTGGGCGTGGCTACTGGGTATCCCTACGTCAGAGTACCCAGGAAGAACATGAGAAATCTCCAACGAGGCGTTTTGGGGAGGTATTTTCTGTGTTAGAGTTTTACTCGCTACAGGGTGTACTTTGAGGGTTTGTGACTCTGCAGACCGTCCACATGCAGAAAAACATTCATAACACACAAGGGGACGGGTAATAACCGGAAAAGCATGACATGAGTCCTTTAAAATAGCAGTTTTTACTCCCGGTGAGCGGATTTTGAGGAATTTAGGGTGGAGTTTAAAGTTTAAGGGGACTCAAAACAGCCTTTTTGGATCCTAAATGTGTCAGAAATAGATTTGTATGGCAGTATATTCAGATGTATGGACCCCCAGCAGGGGCAGGGATGCTGGAATAGCTCAATACAGGGAAACTATATTCAACACAAAGCCATTTAGGGGTTTTAGAGGAACAGTGTGGAAAGATCAAATGGTAATGAGCATGTTAAGAATTGGACAGCATTCCTAATAGTACACTTTGAGCAAAGAGCAGGAAACAGTTGAACATGTTGTCCTCCTGCAGGAAAAATACTCAGCAAAGACAGGAAATGATGACAAGGCTAAGGAAAGTGGGAAGAGTTGGAAGTATATTGGATTGTGGAGAACACTCAGAGGAGGGAAACTGGTCTGGTGGACAGACTTCAAGGGAAGGAACAGTAACATCCAGAAGGAGGCAGCAATGATCCTGTGGATGCAAACTGTCGTAAAGCACCGAAGAAGAACCCCGTGGAGCTAACTGAAGCTACTGGACGTTTAAAAACTGTCAAAACGTTCAGACCCTTTTAACCAGTTGTTTCATTGGCCCTTTTCTGAAAACTACGTACACGGTAAGTGTTGTAGTGTTTCGTGACCGTTAACGCGTTAATGTAACACTACCGCCGCTGCTGAGCTAAGAGGACCGCCTGTGCCTGTTTAAATTCAGCCATTTGTACCTGCCTTTTAGCGAAGTAAGGTGTATTTTTGGTCTTTTACACACTCCTGAAATTAGCTTGAATACTCCTGAATGGTTGTTGAGAACTGTTTATTTTATGTAGTCGGATAATCTCTTCAACTTTGATTACAAAAAATAGATTAAAGTAATATTGAAGGACAGAAATGAGCGTTTCGCTGAGGCAGCTGTTCAGGACCGCGTTCTGTTATATTACGCCCGCACTAGCACAGGCTAACACAGCTAGCGTCACGTTAAGGCAACAATAGAACCGTGTGCTGCTCCTGGAGGATTTTAAAACGGTGTCAATCATGTTGGACCTTTTTTAACCACTTTGTGTGTCATTCCTATTCCTGACACTAAAGTAACAGTACGTGTGTTGCCGTGAACATTTACGCTATAATGTACCACTACAGCAGCTGCTAAGCTAAGAGTGCCTGTTTAATTTCACCCACATTTACCTGCCTTTTACCGAAGCTAGGTGTATTTACCCTATGGTATTTACAAGTAGAAATACTCAGATCTTGGACTTAAGTAAAAGTAGAAGTACTCAGATCTTGTACTTGAGTAAAAGTAGAAGTACTCAGATCTTGTACTTGAGTAGAAGTAGAAGTACTCAGATCTTGTACTTGAGTAAAAGTAGAAGTACTCAGATCTTGTACTTGATTACAAGTAGAAGTACTCAGATCTTGTACTTGAGTAGAAGTACTCAGATCTCAGCTTCGGCTGGAGGATTCACATCACAAGTCCAAGAGCCAGAGGTTCTGACTTCACAGGAGAGTTGCCATGTCAATTCTGGAGCGCCTCTCTCTCGTCAGCCCATTTAACTGGTTTCACAGAGAGTAATCAACATATTTGAGAAGATAGCCAAACAGTTGGGAACACTGAGTTACTTGCGTCTGACACTTATGGCCTCGAAGATTTCACACCTTGGAGTCCACAAACACAGAGAAGGAAGTGTCCCAGTGTACCCACAACAATAAACCATCTGTGACCTAGGGTTGCCCGGTCATCGAATGGGAACAACAACATTATGGCTGAAGCAGCCTATCTCCTTAAAGGAGATAACAGACGTCAGGGTTGGTCATGCACGTCATATCTAGGAGTCTAGGACAATTATTTCCCTAACAAGTAGAAGTACTCAGATATTGTACTTGAGTAAAAGTAGAAGTACTCAGGTCTTGTACTTGAGTAAAATCAGAAGTACTCAGATCTTGTTCTTGAGTAAAAGTAGAAGTACTCAGATCTTGTACTTGAGTAAAAGTAGAAGTACTCAGATCTTATTCTTGAGTAAAAGTAGAAGTACTCAGATCCTGTACTTGGGGAAGTACTCAGATCCTGTACTTGAGTAAAAGTAGAAGTACTCAGATATTGTTCTTGAGTAAAAGTAGAAGTACTCAGATCTTGTACTTGAGTAAAAGTAGAAGTACTCAGATCTTGTACTTAGTAAAAGTAGAAGTACTCAGATCTTGTACTTGAGTAAAAGCAGAAGTACTCAGGTCTTGTACTTGAGTAAAAGTAGAAGTAGTCAGATCTTGTACTTGAGTAAAAGTAGAAGTACTCAGATATTGTACTTGAGAAAAAGTAGAAGTACTCAGGTCTTGTACTTGAGTAAAAGTAGAAGTAGTCAGATCTTGTACTTGAGTAAAAGTAGAAGTACTCAGATATTGTACTTGAGAAAAAGTAGAAGTACTCAGGTCTTGTACTTGAGTAAAAGTAGAAGTACACAGATCTTGTAGTAAAAGTATAAGTACTCAGATCTTGTACTTGAGTAAAAGTATAAGTACTCAGATCCTGTACTTGAGTAAAAGTAGAAGTACTCAGATCTTGTACTTGATTACAAGTAGAAGTACTCAGATCTTGTACTTGAGTAGAAGTACTCAGATCTCAGCTTCGGCCGGAGGATTCACATCACAAGTCCAAGAGCCAGAGGTTCTGACTTCACGGGAGAGTTGCCATGTCAATTCTGGAGCGCCTCTCTCTCGTCAGCCCATTTAACTGGTTTCACAGAGAGTAATCAACATATTTGAGAAGATAGCCAAACAGTTGGGAACACTGAGTTACTTGCGTCTGACACTTATGGCCTCGAAGATTTCACACCTTGGAGTCCACAAACACAGAGAAGGAAGTGTCCCAGTGTACCCACAACAATAAACCATCTGTGACCTAGGGTTGCCCGGTCATAGAATGGGAACAACAACATTATGGCTGAAGCAGCCTATCTCCTTAAAGGAGATAACAGACGTCAGGGTTGGTCATGCACGTCATATCTAGGAGTCTAGGACAATTATTTCCCTAACAAGTAGAAGTACTCAGATATTGTACTTGAGTAAAAGTAGAAGTACTCAGGTCTTGTACTTGAGTAAAATCAGAAGTACTCAGATCTTGTTCTTGAGTAAAAGTAGAAGTACTCAGATCTTGTACTTGAGTAAAAGTAGAAGTACTCAGGTCTTGTACTTGAGTAAAAGTAGAAGTACTCAGATCTTGTACTTGAGTAAAAGTAGAAGTACTCAGATCTTGTTCTTGAGTAACAGTAGAAGTACTCAGATCCTGTACTTGGGGAAGTACTCAGATCCTGTACTTGAGTAAAAGTAGAAGTACTCAGATCTTGTTCTTGAGTAAAAGTAGAAGTACTCAGATCTTGTACTTGAGTAAAAGTAGAAGTACTCAGATCTTGTACTTAGTAAAAGTAGAAGTACTCAGATCTTGTACTTGAGTAAAAGTAAAAGTACTCAGATCTTGTACTTAGTAAAAGTAGAAGTACTCAGATCTTGTACTTGAGTAAAAGCAGAAGTACTCAGATCTTGTACTTGAGTAAAAGTAGAAGTACTCAGATCTTGTACTTGAGTAAAAGTAGAAGTACTCAGATCTTGTACTTAGTAAAAGTAGAAGTACTCAGATCTTGTTCTTGAGTAAAAATAGAAGTACTCAGATCTTGTACTTGAGTAAAAGTAGAAGTACTCAGATCTTGTACTTGAGTAAAAGTAGAAGTACTCAGATCTTGTACTTGAGTAAAAGTAGAAGTACTCAGATCTTGTACTTAGTAAAAGTAGAAGTACTCAGATCCTGTACTTGAGTAAAAGTAGAAGTACTCAGATCTTGTACTTAATAAAAGTAGAAGTACTCAGATCTTGTTCTTGAGTAAAAGTAGAAGTACTCAGATCTTGTTCTTGAGTAAAAGTAGAAGTTCCAGAGTGTAGGAATACTCTGTTTCAGTAAAAGTCCTGCATTCAAAATGTTCCTCAAGTGAAAGTAGAAAAGTATTCTCATCAAAATATAGTGAAAGTAGCGACAGTAAAAGTAGTGTTTCTGCAGATTGGTCCATTTCAGAATAATATATATGATATGTTTTATAATGATTGATCATGAAAGTGTTCTCAAAGCTGGTGAAGGTGCAGCTAGTTTGAAGTACTTTGTATACTGCAGGGTAGCTGGTGGATTTACTCCAGGTGGAACTAAAGTCTGATTTAACACTTGGTTAGATTTCACATCATTCATCCACATCTGAGAAGTAACTGAAGGTATTTATACAATAATAAAGCATTATTTATTTTACAAAACTGAAACTGTTTTAAACTAATTTCCGTCAGATTCAGTCAGCCGTGATTCGACTTTGGTATTTCAATCTGATTTACATTTGAATGTCTCAGGCGTGAGGAGAGGTCCGGCTTCAGGAGCAGAGCACGAGGAGATGAATGGGGGCAAAGCAGAACCACGAGGAGAGGATGATGATGAGGAGGAGCCTCCTGCTGAAGGTCAGCGCTACACCAATAATCAATATGCATGTTGAGTGAGTGGGCAGCAGGTGATTAATGTCAGTCATTTCCTGCAGACACCAAGACCACCAAAAAGAGACGCCCTCCCCCCAAACTCGTGCACAAATGTTTGGTATGCAGCCGCATGTTCTGCCGGCCCTCTCGGCTGGCGGATCACATGACCCTGCACACCGGGGAGAAACCGCACGGCTGCTCCGTGTGCGAGAAGAGTTTCGCCAATAAGACCAGCCTCGCTCATCACAAGCGCGTTCACACCGGGGAGAAGCCGTACTCCTGCGATGAATGCCACGCCTGCTTCCGCCTGTACAGCTGCCTGGCGCGCCACCGGATGCAGCACAGCGGGGAGCGCCCGCACCGCTGCTCCACCTGCGGCCACGGCTTCTTCCGCCGCCGGTACCTCCAGGAGCACGAGCGCACGCACACCGGAGAGAGGCCTTTCTGCTGCACGCTCTGCCCCAAAACCTACCCTTCCCGGGCGTCGCTCAAAGAGCACCAGTGGCAACACAGAGAGGGCAGCAGCTGCTCCGTCTGCGGGAAGGACTTCCCCACAGCAGGCTCCCTCCGCAAGCACATGAGGGTGCACGCCACCAATTACACTAAAACACACCAATGCACGCTGTGCAGCCGCAGCTTCAGCAGACCCTGCCTGATGAGGAAACACCTGCTGACTCACGACCTGCAGACTCGCGACCTGCAGACTCACGACCTGCAGACTCACGACCTTCAGGAGGCAGAGGTCATCCCAGCTGCAGCCAACAACGTGAGTCACAGCTTTAAACCTCAACCTGTCAAATATTTTATATTATTGATTAAATCTCTCTTTTTTTATGGAGTAACCATTTATACATCAATGTTAAAGACATTCTGAGTCAAATCTTATACTTAAAAAAACTCTTAAATGTAGCTGAGTAATTAGAGTAAAATCTTCTTTTTTATTAAATTATATATTTTATCAAGTGATAGACATAAATGTGTCTAATTTCTTAATCACTAAAATCCATATTTCTTATTTCCACGGAGCGACAGTTTTCTATCCTCTGACTTTTTAATTAAAAAAAGTATTTACTTTTTTTACTATGAAGTGACTGTTTTCTATTTGTTCTACTTTAATAAAGTAATAGTTTAAAGTTCACTCATTTTGATGAATCGGTGTAAAATCTGACTTTATTATATTTTTTATTAAGTGACTTTTGACACAAATGTGTGAATTCCTTATCTTTTATTTTATATAACATTTTCATTTTTGTTGTTTTATAAATCTCGTGTAAAATGAAAAAATATTCTTAAAGTTGCCGAATTCTGACTTTATTTTGAAATTCTGAAAATGTTGATTATATATTTATTTTATTTGAGCTCTTTTCAAATTCTTTACTTTTTTCTCAAATTTCTGACTTATTTTCCAAAAAATCTGACTTTATATCAAAATCTCAGAATTCTGACTTTTTAAAAAAAATCTGACTTTTTCCAAAAAAATCTGAATTGTTTCTCAAAATCTAAAAAATGCAGACTTTTTCTCAATCTTACAATCCTGCTTTATTCCTCGAAATTCAGACCTAACATTTTTGACTTCTGAAATTCTTAAAATGAGAGCTTTCCTCAGCATCTTGACTTGTCTTCCTGCAACCACTCACAGAACTAACACAGAGTAGCAGTAACGAAGTGGGCGGGGCTATATAACATCATGCATGTTTTGGTTCGTCTCAAACCCACGTGAAATCATAGTCGAGTGTAACGGGATTTAAACTGAGCTGCAACAGAACAACGTGGTTGTGCAGCAAACGTCAGATTTAATAATTAAATATGAGGTCGTTTCAGGAGTTCTGGTTAAACGTAAAGACTGAAGAGGAAGAGGAGGAGGAAGTTCAGATGATGAAGATCGAGGAGGAGGGTCTGAACGAGCAGGTAACGAATTCAGCTTCAACGATGGAGTCCTTTTCAATCATCCTGTGACACACACACACACACACACACACACACACACACACACACACACACACACATACCTACCTACACCCACACAATCACTCACACCTACACACATCTACACACACCTGCACACACACACACACACACACACACACACACACACACACACACACACACACACTCTTTATGTGTCTTTTTGTTTCCTGAAATTAGACTAAATTGTTGTTTTATGTTAAGACATTGTTTCCTGTCTGTTTGTTCCCAGGACTCGGAGGAGCTTTCTCCCGCAGAGTCCAGACCGCATGTCCATGACGACGCCTCACGGCCAAAAGAGGAAGAGGAGGAGGAGGAAGAGGAGGGC
>NW_022990933.1:0-47500 GCF_902827175.1 Gymnodraco acuticeps
GACCTCGTTATGACCCTGACCAACTCGTTATTACCTCTGACCCTCCTTATGAACCTCTGAACTCGTTATGACCCTGACCTCGTTATGACCTGACCTCGTTATGATCCTGACCTCCTGACCTCGTTATGACCCTGAGCTCGTTATGATCCTGACCTCCTGACCTCGTTATGATCCTGACTTCGTTATGACCCTGACCTCGTTATGACCCTGACCTCCTGACCTCGTTATGACTCTGACCTCGTTATGACCCTGACCTCCTTATGACCCTGACCTCGTTATGACTCTGACCTCCTTATGACCCTGAACTCGTTATGACCCTGACCTCGTTATGACCCTGACCTCTTGATCTCGTTATGATCCTGACCTCGTTATGATCCTGACCTCGTTATGACCCTGACCTCGTTATGACCCTGACCTCGCTATGACCCTGAGCTCGTTATTATCCTGAACTCATTATGATCCTGACATCCTGACCTCGTTATGACCCTGACCTCGTTATGACTCTGACCTCCTTATGACCCTGAACTCGTTATGACCCTGACCTCGTTATGACCCTGACCTCGTTATGATCCTGACCTCCTGACCTCGTTATGACCCTGAGCTCGTTATGACCCTGACCTCCTGATCTCGTTATGACCCTGACCTCGTGATCTTGTTGTGACCCTGACCTCCTGACTTCGTTATGACCCTGACCTCGTTATGACCCTGAACTCGTTATGACCCTGACTTCGTTATGACCCTGACCTCCTGACCTCATTATGACCCTGAGCTCGTTATGATCCTGACCTCGTTATGACCCTGACCTCGTTATGACCCTGACCTCGCTATGACCCTGAGCTCGTTATTATCCTGAACTCATTATGATCCTGACCTCCTGACCTCGTTATGACCCTGACCTCGTTATGACTCTGACCTCCTTATGACCCTGAACTCGTTATGACCCTGACCTCGTTATGACCCTGACCTCGTTATGATCCTGACCTCCTGACCTCGTTATGACCCTGAGCTCGTTATGATCCTGACCTCCTGACCTCGTTATGATCCTGACTTCGTTATGACCCTGACCTCGTTATGACCCTGACCTCCTGACCTCGTTATGACCCTGACCTCCTTATGACCCTGACCTCGTTATGACTCTGACCTCCTTATGACCCTGAACTCGTTATGACCCTGACCTCGTTATGACCCTGACCTCTTGATCTCGTTATGATCCTGACCTCGTTATGATCCTGACCTCGTTATGACCCTGACCTCGTTATGACCCTGACCTCGCTATGACCCTGAGCTCGTTATTATCCTGAACTCATTATGATCCTGACATCCTGACCTCGTTATGACCCTGACCTCGTTATGACTCTGACCTCCTTATGACCCTGAACTCGTTATGACCCTGACCTCGTTATGACCCTGACCTCGTTATGATCCTGACCTCCTGACCTCGTTATGACCCTGAGCTCGTTATGATCCTGACCTCCTGATCTCGTTATGACCCTGACCTCGTGATCTTGTTGTGACCCTGACCTCCTGACTTCGTTATGACCCTGACCTCGTTATGACCCTGAACTCGTTATGACCCTGACTTCGTTATGACCCTGACCTCCTGACCTCATTATGACCCTGAGCTCGTTATGATCCTGACCTCGTTATGACCCTGACCTCGTTATGACCCTGACCTCGCTATGACCCTGAGCTCGTTATTATCCTGAACTCATTATGATCCTGACCTCCTGACCTCGTTATGACCCTGACCTCGTTATGACTCTGACCTCCTTATGACCCTGAACTCGTTATGACCCTGACCTCGTTATGACCCTGACCTCGTTATGATCCTGACCTCCTGACCTTGTTATGACCCTGAGCTCGTTATGATCCTGACCTCCTGACCTCGTTATGATCCTGACTTCGTTATGACCCTGACCTCGTTATGACCCTGACCTCCTGACCTCGTTATGACTCTGACCTCGTTATGACCCTGACCTCCTTATGACCCTGACCTCGTTATGACTCTGACCTCCTTATGACCCTGAACTCGTTATGACCCTGACCTCGTTATGACCCTGACCTCGTTATGATCCTGACCTCCTGACCTCGTTATGACCCTGAGCTCGTTATGATCCTAACCTCGTTATGATCCTGACCTCGTTATGACCCTGACCTCCTGATCTCGTTATGACCCTGACCTCGTTATGATCCTGACCTCCTGATCTCGTTATGACCCTGACCTCGTGATCTTGTTGTGACCCTGACCTTGTTATGACCCTGACCTCCTGACCTCGTTATGATCATGACCTCGTTATGATCCTGACCTCCTGACCTCGTTATGACTCTGACCTCCTTATGACCCTGATCTTGTTATGACCCTGACCTCGTTATGATCCTGACCTCCTGACCTCGTTATGATCCTGACCTCCTGACCTCGTTATGATCCTGACCTCGTTATGACCCTGACCTCCTGACCTCATTATGACCCTGATCTCATTATGACCCTGACCTCCTTATGACCCTGACCTCGTTATGACTCTGACCTCCTTATGACCCTGAACTCGTTATGACCCTGACCTCGTTATGACCCTGACCTCGTTATGATCCTGATCTCCTGACCTCGTTATAATCCTGACCTCGTTATGACCCTGACCTCGTTATGACCCTGACCTCCTTACCTCGTTATGACCCTGACCTCCTTATGACCCTGACCTCGTTATGACTCTGACCTCCTTATGACCCTGAACTCGTTATGACCCTGACCTCGTTATGACCCTGACCTCGTTATGATCCTGACCTCCTGACCTCGTTATGACCCTGAGCTCGTTATGATCCTGACCTCGTTATGATCCTGACCTCGTTATGACCCTGACCTCCTGATCTCGTTATGACCCTGACCTCGTTATGACCCTGACCTCGTGATCTTGTTGTGACCCTGACCTCCTGACCTCGTTATGACCCTGACCTCGTTATGACCCTGACCTCCTTATGACCCTGACCTCGTGATGACTCTGACCTCCTTATGACCCTGAACTCGTTATGACCCTGACCTTGTTATGACCCTGACCTCCTGACCTCGTTATGACCCTGAGCTCGTTATGATGCTGACCTCGTTATGATTCTGACCTCGTTATGACCCTGACCTCCTGATCTCGTTATGACCCTGACCTCGTTATGATCCTGACCTCCTGATCTTGTTATGACCCTGACCTCGTTATGATCCTGACCTCCTGATCTCGTTATGACCCTGACCTCGTGATCTTGTTGTGACCCTGACCTCGTTATGATCGTGACCTTGTTATGACCCTGACCTCCTGACCTCGTTATGACCCTGACCTCGTTATGACCCTGACCTCGTTATGATCCTGACCTCCTGATCTCGTTATGACCCTGACCTCGTTATGACCCTGACCTCGTGATCTTGTTGTGACCCTGACCTCGTTATGATCGTGACCTTGTTATGACCCTGACCTCCTGACCTCGTTATGACCCTGACCTTGTTATGACCCTGACCTCCTGACCTCGTTATGACCCTGACCTCGTTATGACCCTGACCTCCTGACCTCGGTATGATCCTGACCTCGTTATGACCCTGACCTCGTTATGACCCTGACCTCGTTATGACTCTGACCTCCTTATGACCCTGAACTCGTTATGACCCTGACCTTGTTATGACCCTGACCTCGTTTTGACCCTGACCTCCTGACCTCGTTATGATCCTGACCTCGTTATGTTCTCTGTGTTTGTATCAGGCAGGTTTCTGGGGTTTGGGGGTCTCGGGGTACAGGTGTTCCCTCTGCGACTGTGATATCGGTGGAGCTCACAGCACCACGTAGGTTTCCGATTTCTTCATGATTTTTTAAATCTGAATCTGCTTTTGTCAAACATTCAGAAGCAACTACTAGGTCCTAACATCCATTATATACAGATGTATAGATAAACCATTATGTTTACAGCCAGACGGTGGGCCTCATTCTCCGCCCCTTCTCTAATAACAGAGTGTTTGTTCCTCAGCTGTTCTCCGGAGGACGGTCAGTGTCAGTGTTTGCCCAACATGGGGGGGGCGCCGCTGCTCCGAGCCCACCGCCGGCCACTTCCTGCCTCCTCTGGACTACTTCCTGTACGAGGCGGAGCTCGCCGCTCCACTGCAGGGATCTCCTCCACCTCCTCCACCTTCTACACCTCCTCCTCCTCCACCTCCTCCTCCTACACCGTCCTCTTCTTCTCCTCTGGTGTGGGAATCACAACACAACAATAACAAAAATAATCATAATAACAATATTAATGAGTGTGTATTGTGTGTGTACTCGCAGTATGACTGTGTGTGTAATCACGGTAGTAATGTGTGTGTACTGAAGGTATTCATGTGTACTTTGTGTATTTCCAGTTGAGCCCGCTGGTGTTGCCGCGCTGTGAGCAGATTTACCGAGAGCAGGGTTACGACTTTAAGGTCCGTGATGGAGTGGTGGTTCTGGTCCGAAGGACTCGACGTGCCGGCCGCCGGAGGAGACAGGTGAGGCGCTTCATCCATTTCCTGTTTAACGCCAGCCAATGGTGAACCCCGGTCTGACGGCTCAGCTAATCAGACGGCCCTCTTCATCTTGAGTTTGCTGTGTCCAGAACCTTCCTCTGGAGCCGGGCCATGCCCTGCAGATCATCCCCCGTCAGAGGGCCGGGGGTCAGCTGATCACCTGGACCGGCCTGGGATTCGTCAGAGTGCTGGAGGGGGCGGGGCTTAGGTTTACTGTGGACAACCTCCCGTCGTCCATGGATTACCAGCTCGTGATTCGCTACGAGCCTGAGGTACAGAAGCCGGGTTCTGGTTCTGGTTCAGGTCCTGACCCAGGCCGCTCACATTGTGCAGTCTGCAGTCTTTCCCTCTGTTCTGACGCACAATCCTTTGCGTAGCAGACATGATATACTTTGTGTACTTTGTGAGGACAGCTGCGTACTCTTTTAAAAAGTCTGATACAATCATGACAGGAAAGAGGAAGTAGTACTACAGAAGGTGACTTCCTACATGATGATGTCATTACTGGGAAATCGTACTTCCTGTTTCTCAACGTGAGCTGATCTTCCTTCGCAGTCTCCGTCTGATTGGTTGGCTTCAGTCAGCGCCATTGCAGGGTCGCCAGGCAACGGCGGCTGCAGAGGCGACCCAAAAGGAAGTAGAACTCTGATCCTTCCTGGAAACTCCAGGTGAGACTGTTTACCTTTTTATTCACATGGTTACCACTGGGGGGCGCTGTTGTTTGTGTATTGTTGTTTGTTTACTGTTGTTTGTTGTTGTTTGTCTGCAGAGGGGGAGTTCTGGACTCTCCGCTGTGTCTGAACGCTGATGCTCGGTACCTCGTGGACGTCGTCTTTAACAAACAGCCCGACGGTTCCAACAGCAACGGCATCCTGATCGACTCGGTGAGTATGAGCTGTCTGTCCAATCAGTGAGGGATCCAGTCTGTCCAATCAGTGAGGGGTCCAGTCTGTCCAATCAGTGAGGGGTCCAGTCTGTCCAATCAGTGAGGGATCCAGTCTGTCCAATCAGTGAGGGGTCCAGTCTGTCCAATCAGTGAGGGGTCCAGTCTGTCCAATCAGTGAGTGGTCCAGTCTGTCCAATCAGTGAGGGGTCCAGTCTGTCCAATCAGTGAGGGATCCAGTCTGTCCAATCAGTGAGGGGTCCAGTCTGTCCAATCAGTGAGGGATCCAGTCTGTCCAATCAGTGAGGGGTCCAGTCTGTCCAATCAGTGAGGGATCCAGTCTGTCCAATCAGTGAGGGGTCCAGTCTGTCCAATCAGTGAGGGGTCCAGTCTGTCCAATCAGTGAGGGATCAAGTCTGTCCAATCGTGTGCCTGCAGGCCTGTTTGAATGTCTTCACAAGTTGAAGCGATATTGATCTGAACTTGGAGAAACTTCATTCATCGCTAAAAGTAAAAACTAAATAATTTAGAATTGAATGATTCATGTTGTTTCAGATGGGTTTGATCCCCAGCATCGAGTCGGTCCAGGACTTCTGTTCACAGACCGACCTCGACTCTTTTCCGCCGCTTCCGCTGCATCGGATTGGCCGCTGAGCTCGACCCTCAGGAGGGGCTGCCGGAGGTTTGTGAGGGACTCGTGAAGAGCATGTCGGCAAGGATCCACCGCGGAGCCGTCCGTGAGTCCTCCAGGAACATAGTACATGATGAAGTTCATATAATCTAGCACAGCGGTTTTCAAAGTGTGAGCGCGCCTCCACAGGGGGGCGCCAGAGAGCTTCAGGGGAGGCGCAGCGTGAGAAAAGAATAACGAGAAACAGTGAAATGTAGCTAGCTAACTTCAGCTAACTTTATGCGAGCGGCAACATGGATCGGTTTTTAGTGAAGTTACCTAAAGTGAGAGAGGAGACACTTTTGGCTGTCTGTGGAGACCGAGTTCCCCCACCTCGTCAACAAGGCTGTATGCTCACTCCCTTCACCTCCACCCACCTGTGTGAGTGCTCACTCCCTTCACCTCCACCCACCTGTGTGAGTGCTCACTCCCTTCACCTCCACCCACCTGTGTGAGTGCTCACTCCCTTCACCTCCACCCACGTGTGTGAGTGCTCACTCCCTTCACCTCCACCCACCTGTGAGAGTGCTCACTCCCTTCACCTCCACCCACCTGTGAGAGTGCTCACTCCCTTCACCTCCACCCACCTGTGAGAGTGCTCACTCCCTTCACCTCCACCCACCTGTGTGAGTGCTCACTCCCTTCACCTCCACCCACCTGTGTGAGTGCTCATTCCCTTCACCTCCACCCACGTGTGTGAGTGCTCACTCCCTTCACCTCCACCCACCTGTGAGAGTGCTCACTCCCTTCACCTCCACCCACCTGTGTGAGTGCTCACTCCCTTCACCTCCACCCACCTGTGTGAGTGCTCATTCCCTTCACCTCCACCCACGTGTGTGAGTGCTCACTCCCTTCATCTCCACCCACCTGTGTGAGTGCTCACTCCCTTCACCTCCACCCACGTGTGTGAGTGCTCACTCCCTTCACCTCCACCCACCTGTGTGAGTGCTCATTCCCTTCACCTCCACCCACGTGTGTGAGTGCTCACTCCCTTCACCTCCACCCACCTGTGTGAGTGCTCACTCCCTTCACCTCCACCCACCTGTGTGAGTGCTCACTCCCTTCACCTCCACCCACCTGTGAGAGTGCTCATTCCCTTCACCTCCACCCACCTGTGTGAGTGCTCACTCCCTTCACCTCCACCCACCTGTGAGAGTGCTCATTCCCTTCACCTCCACCCACCTGTGTGAGTGCTCACTCCCTTCACCTCCACCCACCTGTGAGAGTGC
Organism: Gymnodraco acuticeps; assembly: GCF_902827175.1. Lineage (NCBI taxonomy): Eukaryota > Metazoa > Chordata > Actinopteri > Perciformes > Bathydraconidae > Gymnodraco > Gymnodraco acuticeps. The sequence goes on from NW_022990933.1 coordinate 7,296, forward strand.
TCACTCCCTTCACCTCCACCCACCTGTGAGAGTGCTCATTCCCTTCACCTCCACCCACGTGTGTGAGTGCTCACTCCCTTCACCTCCACCCACCTGTGTGAGTGCTCACTCCCTTCACCTCCACCCACCTGTGTGAGTGCTCACTCCCTTCACCTCCACCCACCTGTGAGAGTGCTCACTCCCTTCACCTCCACCCACCTGTGAGAGTGCTCACTTCCTTCACCTCCACCCACCTGTGAGAGTGCTCATTCCCTTCACCTCCACCCACCTGTGTGAGTGCTCACTCCCTTCACCTCCACCCACCTGTGAGAGTGCTCACTCCCTTCACCTCCACCCACCTGTGAGAGTGCTCATTCCCTTCACCTCCACCCACCTGTGTGAGTGCTCACTCCCTTCACCTCCACCTACCTGTGAGAGTGCTCACTCCCTTCACCTCCACCCACCTGTGTGAGTGCCGGTCGGCTGCAGCCAGAGGAGGATCTGTGTTTATTCCTGTGTGCTTCAAAGACGCAGACTCATTGTTCCCACTAAAGTAGGCTGAGTGTAATGAGGAGGCAAAGTTTCGTTCAGTGTGTTGCCGGGAGCAAATAAGGATTCATCCACGATGTTGAAAATGTTAAAAAACAAAAAAACAAAGATAAAAAGGTTTTAAAAAGTTATTGTTTCATGTTTTAAGGAGGTGACGCTACTCAGCCAATCAAATGGGTGCAGTCAGTGAGTCAGCACGATAGCTTCAAACACAGAGACGAGACAGGAGGAGAGAAACAGTCAGAGTAACTTTAAATGGCTCAAAGAAGAGAAAGGTAGACAGCGAAAACAGAGCATGTTCTCTCCTCTTTGAAATGTAATTGAATGCCCCTGCATTATAGCAACAACAACAACAACAACAACAACAACAATAATAATAATAATAATAGCAATAATAATTGGGAGGGGGGGCGGGCTGTTCTTAAGTTCTCTGAGGCGAGGCTCACCTTCCCACACTTTGAAAACCCCTGATCTAGCATATTATCAAGTGTTCTGGATCTCTGTGTTTCAGGCTGCAGGTGTAACGCTGCCGGTTCCCTCAGTCCGTCCTGCAGTAAACTGGGAGGAGTCTGTGAATGTAAACCCAATGTGATTGGCCGTTGCTGTGATGCCTGTGCTCCGCTGACGTTTGGCTTTGGACCCGACGGCTGCCAACGTACGGTTTCTTCTCTTCCTGTTGATAGTTGTTCTCCAGGTGCCCTCAGACGGCTGACAGCGTACGGTTCCTTCTCTTCCTGTTGATAGTTGTTCTCCAGGTGCCCTCAGACGGCTGACGGCGTACGGTTCCTTCTCTTCCTGTTGATAGTTGTTCTCCAGGTGCCCTCAGACGGCTGACAGCGTACGGTTCCTTCTCTTCCTGTTGATAGTTGTTCTCCAGGTGCCCTCAGACGGCTGACAGCGTACGGTTTCCTTCTCTTCCTGTTGATAGTTGTTCTCCAGGTGCCCTCAGACGGCTGACGGCGTACGGTTCCTTCTCTTCCTGTTGATAGTTGTTCTCCAGGTGCCCTCAGACGGCTGACGGCGTACGGTTCCTTCTCTTCCTGTTGATAGTTGTTCTCCAGGTGCCCTCAGACGGCTGACGGCGTACGGTTCCTTCTCTTCCTGTTGATAGTTGTTCTCCAGGTGCCCTCAGACGGCTGACGGCGTACGGTTCCTTCTCTTCTAGGCCTCAGAGGGCTGACGGTACGTGTTCTCCAGGTGCCCTCAGACGGCTGACGGCGTACGGTTCCTTCTCTTCCTGTTGATAGTTGTTCTCCAGGTGCCCTCAGACGGCTGACAGCGTACGGTTCCTTCTCTTCCTGTTGATAGTTGTTCTCCAGGTGCCCTCAGACGGCTGACGGTATGTTTCCTCCCCAGCCTGCGAGTGCCACGCTGCTGGTTCTGATCCGCTCTGTGAGCAGGTCAGAGGTCAGTGTTCCTGTCGGAGAGACATCGCAGGCCGGCGGTGCGATCGCTGCCGCAAAGGATTCTGGGGATTCCCGCTCTGTCGACCCTGTGAGTGCAACGGCCTGTCGGACAAGTGTGAGGAAGACACAGGAGAGTGTGTCGAGTGCAGGGAGGACGCCGCAGGGCCACACTGCGACAGGTACTGAGATGGTACTGAGGGATGTTTTAGGGGTTCTGATGACTTCCTGTGGTTCTGATGGATGTTTGAGAGGTTCTGGTTCTGAATGTCTTTCTATGGTTCTGACGGATGTTTGAGAGGTTCTGGTTCTGAATGTCTTTCTATGGTTCTGACGGATGTTTGAGAGGTTCTGGTTCTGATGACTTCCTGTGGTTCTGAGGGATGTTTGAGAGGTTCTGGTTTTTAATGTCTTTCTGTGGTTCTGATGGATCTTTGAGGGGTTCTGGTTCTGATGACTTCCTGTGGTTCACATGCAGGTGTATGGAGGGTTTTATGGCGACCCGGTCTCCAGGCGGCCCTGTGAGCCCTGCCTGTGTCCTGGCGTTCAGGGCAGCGGACGATTCTTCGCCACTTCCTGCCGACCCGACCCAGAATCCCTCAGTCTGAGCTGTGACTGCAGTTCAGGCCACTCAGGTGAGTCCGACAGGAAGTATGTGGAGCTCACGTTCCTTCAGAGGTCCGTGTGTTCTGGTGCTTTAGGTCCCTGAGAGCCGGGCCTGTGTAAAGGGTTCTAAACATGTTCAGTGTAAACTTTATTTTAACTTTGTTTTAACTTTATTAAAACATTGTCTCAGGCCCGCACTGTGACAGGTGCAGCCCTGGTTTCTATGGCGACCTGCGGTCTCCAGGCGCCGGCTGTGAACGTTGTCTCTGCAACAACAACATCGCCCCGGAGGAGCGAGATGCCTGCGACGCTGTGACAGGGGTCTGTCAGCGCTGCCTGCACGGCACGGGGGGCGAGCATTGCCAGCACTGCAGAGCGGGGTACTACGGGGACGCCCTGCTGCAGGATTGCAAAGGTACCAACAACACTATAACAATAACAACAACAACAACAACAACACTGTATTGCAATAACACCACAAGAACAACAACAACAACAACAACAACACTGTACTGCAATAGTACTACAACAATAAGAACAACAATAACAAAACTGCACGGTAATAACACTACAACAATAACAACAACAATTACAACACTGTACCATAATAACACTTAGGGTAAGTTACCATGGAGATCTAGCCCGCTAAAAAGAGAACAAGCGTCGTAGGACCGACGCTGGTTCTCTTCTTAGCGGGCTAGATCTCCATGGTAACTGATGCTGAGCGGCTAACCTGGTCCGGAGCAGGTTAGGTTGCAGGCTAAGAGATCAACTCAGTGAGAGCACCGCCTGCTGACCAATCAGAGCTCAGTGTGCGGAGTTTAAAGCGATCAAGTCATATTACAGGAGAAAGGAAATACAGAAAAGCTGCCGTTGCAGGAAAGACGGCCGGCAAAGATCACCGACTGTGTGAACGTGAACATGAATAGAATATCACCTCCATCTTCAGAGCAATCTGACTATTATAACATTAGCGTTAAGAAAGCTTACTGAAATATCTGCCACAACATAAGTAACCGGATCAGAGTCACATTAAGTACAGTCCATATCACTTCATAATGTATCATCTCCTGATCTGAGTCAGCTGAGCCGTATCTGGCCGTGCAACACTCACAGCGTCACAGACTGGATGCAGAAGCATTATTTGAAGCAACACATTAAGTTGAGGAAACACTGGAGTCAAATGTAATGAAAGTCAGATGGTGTCTTAGACGGGCAGTGATATCATAAAGCTGTTAATGTACGCATTCAAACACTTGTTCTGTTCCCAGCTGTGTTCACCTTGCAGGTGCAGCTCTGTGGCTTTGATCCTGGATCAAGTGTTTGAGTCATGGATGTTTAAAGTTTAACTTCTTCATATGTCTAATATTATAATAATAATAATAATAATAATAATACATTTATTTTGGGGGGCGCCTTTCATAACACCCAAGGACACCTTACAAGGTTACTGATTTACAATTTACATTTACAATTTTACCTTACAAATTAAAACAGTGGATTTAGTGAAGTATCAGCCGGGGTAAGACAAGACAAACAACAGGAAATTGACTACAAAAGGACACAAAGGGACACAGGGTACAGATTATAAAGAAAATCGAGCTCGGGTCCGAAAATGCTATATATGTAGCAACAGTGCTATATCTAAAGTGTCATTCATGAAACTATTAATATTCCATACCCATCTGACCGGAGGAAACTTGGCTAACTGACGATACGAAAAAAAGAGAAGTTTTTCGAAAAAGAAGTCTCACAAGAAGCCTCTAAATGAGCCCATGGCAAAAACGGGCAATTGCTATTTCTGCTCATAACTCACAAAAACGATCATTTATAATTCATACTTTCTGCACAAACAACACATTTTCTGAAAGCTGAGATTCCACAGATTCCATGGGTATACATCCCATCACTACAGGCACAACATTAACCGAGCTAGCAGCCAGAACATAGCAAGTAAACAATATCAGTTTTCAAATCCATGACAATAATTAGGTCTTACCTTGGCTGTTTTGTGATCAAAAGTTGTGTTCAAAGGAATAAAAACGCTGCTCAGGGTTAATCCAATGTCTCTTGTCACTTTAAAATGATTACTGAGAATCAATCCTTTCATTCACGGCAGAAGAGTAGGTCCAACGATTAACAGTCCGTGGCTTCAGCTGCGGGAGATGCCGTTTACGCATAGCTCCCCCTCCGCAGGCGTAACGTATTTACGTATTTTGAAACTGCCACTCGATTCGATTGGCTCTAACGATTCAAAAAAGGTGTCAATCACCCAAATCGACCAATGGGTTAAGTATAAGTAAAGGGAGTATAGCTGGTTTAAGCACAGCCCACTATTTTTACGCAGCATAGCATAGCATAGCATAGCCTAGCATAGCATAGCATAGCATGGCATGTCCCGCGGCGACAGGAGAGCAGAGAACGGCAGATCGATCAGCGAAACAGCAGGATTTGTTTTCTTTGTCTTCATTGTAACAATGGCAGCCAGAAAGAAGACTTTTTTGTCCGTCGAGGAGGCATTGGACATCGTATTTCAGGACTCTCCGTCGGAAGATAGTGATCTCGTCACGCATAAAGGGGACAGTAATGACTGATTATGAACCTCCATCACCGGAAAGGTAATCTCTCTGTTTGTATCTATTACTTATTTATTTGGTGTAAGAGTATTCATCTGTTTTTATCTTTTTGTTATTTATTTGGTGTAAGAGTGTATTCATCTATAGTAATTTCACACACGTGACAATAACACGACGGCATCCATCTTGTGATATAATGTTCTTTCACACACTCAACAACAAACAAAGAAGATGGATGCCGTTTATTGTTCTTGTTGTTGAAATAAACAAGACATGTTGAATTTAACACGGTATTACATTTCATTTAGCTGACGCTTTTATCCAAAGCGACTTACAATTATTACTTATATTATATATATATATTATATAATATATATATATACATACATACACACATGCATACATAATATGTATATACACAATATACATATATAAATATATGACAGACGGAATATTATTAAATATTGAAAAGATTATATGAACCCCGTCTCACATAATTTACACGGTATACATTTTGAGTGATATAATGTTATTTCACACACTCAACATTGATGCTCTGCTGTTGTTGTAGAGAAATTATTTCTGATTTGAGTTACATTTTTGAAAGTACAAGCCAGAGAATTAATCTATTTGTTTTTTCCACATTTGTTTTCACAGTGAGGAAGGCGATGAGGATATGGCTTCTGGATGCCCGAGTATTATGGGGAAGATGCCACCAAGGTCAGGAGGTACTGCAGGAGGTGCTCTGATGCTGGCAACTGAAGAGTGAAGACACCTGTGTACTGCAGGAAGTGTCAGGTCTCTCTGTGCTTCACTACCAAAAATAACTGTTACAGGGCAGGGCATGACTTACTGGAGTAATACTGTAACATTCAGGGTTTGTATAAAGTTTTGTTTTTTTACCCAAAAAATGCTTGTTGTGTTGTTAATTTTTTTAAATAAATCTGCTCCAGTTCGAGTCAAATGTTTCCTAAGTTTCCTAATTTTTATTGTGCAAGTAACATGCATCTCATGCAAAGAGGGAACTTCCCACACACTTCACCCACACACCCATTTTTTTTTGTTGTTGTTATGGAATGAATACCTATAGTGATAATTAAATGTTATACATTGATTTTTACAGTCTGGTACCTGAAAAAGGTTAAATGGCACTGAATGGAACCAAATGTACCCAAATGTACCCAAAGCTTAGTCCGCTTGGACTTTTTTTTGCTAAATCTCTTTAAAAGGTCAATTCTCACTTGTTTTGCCTCAATCTTGATACAGGGTACTTATTATATGTTATACTTTGGATTCCTAAAGCTTTTAGGCTACTAACCCATCATTCAAGGGTGGTTTTCACTATAAGTAATGGGTTTTATTTGGGCGGAGACAACAATTTACACTTTTTGACTATGTTCCATCTGGATTTACTCTGACACTGAAACATCTTTATTGATTCTGACACTTCTACATCCAACTCACAGATGTGACCTTGGTTTGATAAAATAAATTATTCATATAACCCTTTTAGAAGTTAAGTTATAGTCCTTTGTTTTGGGCATGTCATTTTCGAGCCTGAAACCTGAAAAACAGGCTTGGGGCTTAAGAGGTTAAACTCCACACACTGAGCTCTGATTGGTCAGCAGGCGGTGCTTTCACTGAGTTGAGCTCTTAGCCTGCAACCTAACCTGCTCCGGAGCAGGTTTGTTGCTCAGCATCAGTTACCATGGAGATCTAGCCCGCTAAAAAGAGAACCAGCGTCCTAGGACCGGAAACCCAGAGTTTCCCCTGAAGTGAGCAAAATCGGGCTTCTTAGTTCAGGCCTCAGCTGTCAGGCGGTCTCGGAGGCTTCAGAGTTCACTTGTTGTTTTTGTTTTGATGTTTTCCCTGATATTTCCCAGAATGCACCTGTGAGCGGCGGGGCACGGAGGTGACTCAGTGTCCGGAGGGCAGTCCCTGTGTCTGTGAACCTCAGATGGGCCAGTGCCCCTGCAGGGGGGGGGTACAAGGCATCCTCTGTGACCAGTGTGAGGACGAATACTGGAACCTGGGGGGGGGCGCGGGGTGCCAGCCCTGCAGCTGCGACACCGCCAACGCCTTCTCCAACACCTGCAACAAGGCAACACCTGCTATTTATTATATGTTTTATATTCTCAGTGGTTGAATGCAGTGTTGAACAGGTGGGGGGGGGGGGGGGGGGTCAGTGGTTGAATGCAGTGTTGAACAGGTGGGGGGGGGGGGGGGGTCAGTGGTTTAATGCAGTGTTGAACAGGTGGGGGGGGGGCCAGTGGTTTAATGCAGTGTTGAACAGGTGGGGGGGGGGTCAGTGGTTTAATGCAGTGTTGAACAGGTGGGGGGGGGGTCAGTGGTTTAATGCAGTGTTGAACAGGTGGGGGGGGGTCAGTGGTTGAATGCAGTGTTGAACAGGTGGGGGGGGGTCAGTGGTTTAATGCAGTGTTGAACAGGTGGGGGGGGGGTCAGTGGTTGAATGCAGTGTTGAACAGGTGTGGGGGGGGGGGGGTCAGTGGTTGAATGCAGTGTTGAACAGGTGGTGGGGGGGGTCAGTGGTTTAATGCAGTGTTGAACAGGTGGGGGGGGGGGGTCAGTGGTTTAATGCAGTGTTGAACAGGTGGGGAGAGGGGTCAGTGGTTTAATGCAGTGTTGATAAGGTGGGGGGGGGGGGGTCAGTGGTTTAATGCAGTGTTGAACAGGTGGGGTGGGTCAGTGGTTGAATGCAGTGTTGAACAGGTGGGGGGGGGGGGGTCAGTGGTTGAATGCAGTGTTGAACAGGTGGGGGGGGGGGATCAGTGGTTGAATGGAGTGTTGAACAGGTGGGGGGGGATCAGTGGTTGAATGCAGTGTTGAACAGGTGGGGGGGGGGGGGGGGGATCATTACATTACATTACATTACATTGCATTTAGCTGACGCTTTTATCCAAAGTGACTTACAATAAGTACATTCGACCAGGAAGACACAACCTTGAAGAAAACAGAATCATAAAGTATATCAGGTTTCATAGAGCCAAACATTTCAAGTGCTACTCAACTGGCTTTAGGTAAGCCAGTCCTTTATTAGTATAAAAGTGCTTCGTTAATAGTTCTAACGCTCGAAGTGGAGTCGAACGAGATGAGTTTTCAGTTTGCGCCGGAAGATGTGCAAGCTATCTGCCGTCCTGATGTCAATGGGGAGCTCATTCCACCATCTTGGAGCCAGGACAGCAAACCCACGTGTTTTCGCCGATGGGAACTTGGGTCCCCCTCGCAGCGAGGGCGCAACGAGTCGTTTGGGTGATGCAGAGCGTAGTGCACACGCTGGGGTGTACGGTTTAACCATGTCCTGGATGTAGGAAGGGCCAGATCCATTCGCAGCATGGTAAGCAAGTACCAGTGTCTTGAAGTGGATTCTAGCAGTTACCGGAAGCCAGTGAAGGGAGCGGAGGAGCGGAGTGGTGTGGGAGAATTTAGGAAGGTTGAAGACCAGACGAGCCGCTGCATTCTGGATGAGCTGCAGAGGTCGGATGGCACATGCAGGTAGACCAGCCAGGAGGGAGTTGCAGTAGTCTAGGCGTGAGATGACGAGAGCCTGGACCAGAAGCTGAGTCGCTTTCTGAGTCAGCTGGGGACGTATCTTCCTGATGTTGTAAAGCGTGTATCTGCAGCAACGGGTTGTAGCAGCGATGTTTGCAGTGAAGGACAGGTTGTTATCTAGGGTCACACCCAGATTCCTTGCAGTCTGAGTCGGGGAAACAACTGAGGTGCCGATGTTGATTGTCAGGTCAAGAGTGGGACAATCTTTTCCCGGGAGGAAGAGCAGCTCAGTCTTGTCAAGGTTGACCTTGAGGTGGTGAGCAGACATCCACTGAGAGATGTCAGCTAGACAAGCAGAGATGCGTGCAACGACCTGGGTCTCTGAGCGGGGAAAGGACAGAATTAATTGGGTGTCATCAGCGTAGCAGTGGTAAGAAAAACCATGCGGGCTAATGACTGATCCGAGCGAGTTTGTGTACAGGGAGAAGAGGAGGGGACCAAGAACAGAGCCCTGAGGGACCCCCGTAGTTAATTGACAAGGGTCGGACTCAGACCCTCTCCAAGTCACCCTGTAGGTACGGTCTTTCAGGTATGAGGTGAGGAGGGAAAGTGCAGAGCCTGAAACTCCAAGTTTTTGGGGAGTGCGAAGGAGGATCTGATGATTCACCGTGTCGAATGCAGCAGACAGGTCCAATAGAATGATGACAGAGGAGAGGGATGCAGTTTTGGCAGTGTGCAGTTCCTCCGTGACAGCAATGAGAGCAGTTTCTGTGGAGTGACCTGCCTTGAAACCAGACTGGTGTGGATCCAGAAGGTTGTTCTGATTGAGATAACAGGAGAGTTGTTTAAAGACAGCGCGTTCAAGTGATTTAGACAGGAACGGGAGGAGAGAAACAGGCCTGTAGTTTATAACATCAGACGGGTTGAGAGGGGGTTTCTTTAGGAGAGGGTTTACTCTTGCCTCCTTGAGCGATAGTCTGAAGGAGGTTTGAAGGGATAGGGTCCAGAGGACAGGTGGTAGGGCGGGCAGAGGTAATGAGGGTAAGAACCTCACTTGGAGAGAGAGGGGAAAAGGAGGTTAGTGTGTTGGTGGAAGGAGGGTCTGGTGACCCAGCGGGGAGTTAAGGTGAGTCAGAAAAAGAAGAGCGAATATCATCAACCTTTTTTTCAAAGTGGGTAACAAAGTCGCTTGACAGAAGTGAGGAGGGGGGAGGAGCTTTTGGAGGGTCCAAGAGGGTGGAGAAGATGGAAAATAGTTGTTTAGGATTGGAATAGGAAGATTGGATCTTAAGAAAGTTCTTGAAAGAAAGTGCTTTTTGCCTGAGAGATGGAAGCAGAGAAAGAGGAGAGCCTGATAGGTTAGGAGGTCGTCACGGTGTTTGGATTTCCACCATTTCCGCTCTGCTGCCCTAAGGACGGTTCTATTAGCACGCAGTGCATCATTTAGCCAGGGAGCAGGAGGGGACTGACGAGCCTGCCGAGATGTGAGAGGACAGAGCGAGTCCAGAGTGGATGAGAGAGGAGAGAGGAGAGTTTCTGCAGCAGAGTTTGGAGGCAGGAGATGGAACGAATCAGAGGAAGGGAGGGCTGAGAGCACCGACGAGGCAAAGGTAGAGGGGGAGAGGGAGCGAAGGTTACGGCGGACAAGTACAGGATGAGAAGAGATTAGTTTGTTATGTTTGGAAAGGGATAGAGAGAATGAAATGAAGAAGTGATCGGATGTGTGGAGCGGGTTTACAGAGAGGTTAGAAGTAGCGCAGTTCCTTGAGAATATGAGATCAAGGACATTGCCAGCTTTATGAGTCGGTGGGGACGGAGACAGTGAGAAAGCAAAGGCGGTTAACAGATATGTTAATTTGTCTATCTTCCCCGTCTGGAGGTTGAAGTCTCAGAGAAGTACAGCGGGAGGGCCAGTTTCAGGGATGAGTGAGAGGAGATTATCTAATTCCTCCAAGAAGTCCCCCAAGGCGCCTGGTGGACGGTAGAGAACAACAATGGTTAACTGTATAGGATGGGTTACTGTGACGGCATGGAATTCAAAGGTGGAAGGAGTGAAGTTAGGTAGCTTGAAGAGGGAAAAGCTCCATTTGGGAGAGAGCAGGAGACCAGTGCCACCTCCTCTGCCAGTGGGTCTGGGTGTATGGGAGAAGGAATATGCAGTGGAGAGAGCTGCTGGGGTGGATGTGTTGGATGGAGTAATCCAGGTCTCAGTGAGAGCAAGGAAATCCAGAGACTGCAGGGAGGCGTAGCCAGAGATGAAGTCAGCCTTAGGAACAGCTGACTGGCAGTTCAACAGGCCGCCAGAAACTAGATGTTGGATCTCAGTGGAGCACGTGGGATAGACGAGAGCAGGCTGGTTATATCGATTAGGAGATACACGGGGCCAGTGATAATTGCGAGAAGACACATGAACAGGAATAGAGAAAATACACATGATTATAGCATGAGGGGTTAGAAAACTAAAGAAAAGAGAAATAAGACACCAGCTCGATCAGAGTAGGATTTGCCTCCTCTTTGCCTCCCTCGTGACTCCCGCAGGACTCCAATGTCTTTGTCAGTCTTACTCCCGCAGGACTCCAATGTCTTTGTCAGTCTTATTCCCGCAGGACTCCAATGTCTTTGTCAGTCTCCGGCTGTCTGACGCTGAAGCTGACGCTCCAGGAAAGAGCTACCCGAAATGGACGCCTGATTGCTCAGTTCTCACAGCTGTAGGGCCACGGCCCTCTAATTAGTTAACTATCTACAGCTGATGGGCGACAATAGACTGGCCGTGCCTATATTAATGCAGGCTTGAGTGCTGAGACCTGTAAAGCAGGTTTCGCCTGAGCAGATCTGAGATTTAAAATCTCTCAAACGCGATTTAGCCGTTAAAGCTACAATAACAATTTATACAGAGTCGAATAAATGAAACAGAGAAGTCTAATTAAACAAGAATATAACTTACAGTGGTTGCTGCGTCAATAGGTAATGTCGTCACCGGGTCCAGATGCACACAGTGGTTGAATGCAGTGTTGAACAGGTGGGGGGGGGGGATCAGTGGTTGAATGCAGTGTTGAACAGGTGGGGGGGGGGATCAGTGGTTGAATGCAGTGTTGAACAGGTGGGGGGGGGGATCAGTGGTTGAATGGAGTGTTGAACAGGTGGGGGGGGATCAGTGGTTGAATGCAGTGTTGAACAGGTGGGGGGGGGGGGGGGGGGGGGATCATTACATTACATTACATTACATTGCATTTAGCTGACGCTTTTATCCAAAGTGACTTACAATAAGTACATTCGACCAGGAAGACACAACCTTGAAGAAAACAGAATCATAAAGTATATCAGGTTTCATAGAGCCAAACATTTCAAGTGCTACTCAACTGGCTTTAGGTAAGCCAGTCCTTTATTAGTATAAAAGTGCTTCGTTAATAGTTCTAACGCTCGAAGTGGAGTCGAACGAGATGAGTTTTCAGTTTGCGCCGGAAGATGTGCAAGCTATCTGCCGTCCTGATGTCAATGGGGAGCTCATTCCACCAACTTGGAGCCAGGACAGCAAACCCACGTATTTTCACCGATGGGAACTTGGGTCCCCCTCGCAGCGAGGGCGCAACGAGTCGTTTGGGTGATGCAGAGCGTAGTGCACACGCTGGGGTGTACGGTTTAACCATGTCCTGGATGTAGGAAGGGCCAGATCCATTCGCAGCATGGTAAGCAAGTACCAGTGTCTTGAAGTGGATTCTAGCAGTTACCGGAAGCCAGTGAAGGGAGCGGAGGAGCGGAGTGGTGTGGGAGAATTTAGGAAGGTTGAAGACCAGACGAGCCGCTGCATTCTGGATGAGCTGCAGAGGTCGGATGGCACATGCAGGTAGACCAGCCAGGAGGGAGTTGCAGTAGTCTAGGCGTGAGATGACGAGAGCCTGGACCAGAAGCTGAGTCGCTTTCTGAGTCAGCTGGGGACGTATCTTCCTGATGTTGTAAAGCGTGTATCTGCAGCAACGGGTTTGTAGCAGCAATGTTTGCAGTGAAGGACAGGTTGTTATCTAGGGTCACACCCAGATTCCTTGCAGTCTGAGTCGGGGGGAAACAACTGAGGTGCCGATGTTGATTGTCAGGTCAAGAGTGGGACAATCTTTTCCCGGGAGGAAGAGCAGCTCAGTCTTGTCAAGGTTGACCTTGAGGTGGTGAGCAGACATCCACTGAGAGATGTCAGCTAGACAAGCAGAGATGCGTGCAACGACCTGGGTCTCTGAGCGGGGAAAGGACAGAATTAATTGGGTGTCATCAGCGTAGCAGTGGTAAGAAAAACCATGCGGGCTAATGACTGATCCGAGCGAGTTTGTATACAGGGAGAAGAGGAGGGGACCAAGAACAGAGCCCTGAGGGACCCCCGTAGTTAATTGACAAGGGTCGGACTCAGACCCTCTCCAAGTCACCCTGTAGGTACGGTCTTTCAGGTATGAGATGAGGAGGGAAAGTGCAGAGCCTGAAACTCCAAGTTTTTGGAGAGTGCGAAGGAGGATCTGATGATTCACCGTGTCGAATGCAGCAGACAGGTCCAATAGGATGATGACAGAGGAGAGGGATGCAGTTTTGGCAGTGTGCAGTTCCTCCGTGACAGCAATGAGAGCAGTTTCTGTGGAGTGACCTGCCTTGAAACCAGACTGGTGTGGATCCAGAAGGTTGTTCTGATTGAGATAACAGGAGAGTTGTTTAAAGACAGCGCGTTCAAGTGATTTAGACAGGAACGGGAGGAGAGAAACAGGCCTGTAGTTTATAACATCAGACGGGTTGAGAGGGGGTTTCTTTAGGAGAGGGTTTACTCTTGCCTCCTTGAGCGATAGTCTGAAGGAGGTTTGAAGGGATAGGGTCCAGAGGACAGGTGGTAGGGCGGGCAGAGGTAATGAGGGTAAGAACCTCACTTGGAGAGAGAGGGGAAAAGGAGGTTAGTGTGTTGGTGGAAGGAGGGTCTGGTGACCCAGCGGGGAGTTAAGGTGAGTCAGAAAAAGAAGAGCGAATATCATCAACCTTTTTTTCAAAGTGGGTAACAAAGTCGCTTGACAGAAGTGAGGAGGGGGGGAGGAGCTTTTGGAGGGTCCAAGAGGGTGGAGAAGATGGAAAATAGTTGTTTAGGATTGGAATAGGAAGATTGGATCTTAAGAAAGTTCTTGAAAGAAAGTGCTTTTTGCCTGAGAGATGGAAGCAGAGAAAGAGGAGAGGAGAGCCTGATAGGTTAGGAGGTCGTCACGGTGTTTGGATTTCCACCATTTCCGCTCTGCTGCCCTAAGGACGGTTCTATTAGCACGCAGTGCATCATTTAGCCAGGGAGCAGGAGGGGACTGACGAGCCTGCCGAGATGTGAGAGGACAGAGCGAGTCCAGAGTGGATGAGAGAGGAGAGAGGAGAGTTTCTGCAGCAGAGTTTGGAGGCAGGAGATGGAACGAATCAGAGGAAGGGAGGGCTGAGAGCACCGACGAGGCAAAGGTAGAGGGGGAGAGGGAGCGAAGGTTACGGCGGACAAGTACAGGATGAGAAGAGATTAGTTTGTTATGTTTGGAAAGGGATAGAGAGAATGAAATGAAGAAGTGATCGGATGTGTGGAGCGGGTTTACAGAGAGGTTAGAAGTAGCGCAGTTCCTTGAGAATATGAGATCAAGGACATTGCCAGCTTTATGAGTCGGTGGGGACGGAGACAGTGAGAAAGCAAAGGCGGTTAACAGATATGTTAATTTGTCTATCTTCCCCGTCTGGAGGTTGAAGTCTCAGAGAAGTACAGCGGGAGGGCCAGTTTCAGGGATGAGTGAGAGGAGATTATCTAATTCCTCCAAGAAGTCCCCCAAGGCGCCTGGTGGACGGTAGAGAACAACAATGGTTAACTGTATAGGATGGGTTACTGTGACGGCATGGAATTCAAAGGTGGAAGGAGTGAAGTTAGGTAGCTTGAAGAGGGAAAAGCTCCATTTGGGAGAGAGCAGGAGACCAGTGCCACCTCCTCTGCCAGTGGGTCTGGGTGTATGGGAGAAGGAATATGCAGTGGAGAGAGCTGCTGGGGTGGATGTGTTGGATGGAGTAATCCAGGTCTCAGTGAGAGCAAGGAAATCCAGAGACTGCAGGGAGGCGTAGCCAGAGATGAAGTCAGCCTTAGGAACAGCTGACTGGCAGTTCAACAGGCCGCCAGAAACTAGATGTTGGATCTCAGTGGAGCACGTGGGACAGACGAGAGCAGGCTGGTTATATCGATTAGGAGATACACGGGGCCAGTGATAATTGCGAGAAGACACATGAACAGGAATAGAGAAAATACACATGATTATAGCATGAGGGGTTAGAAAACTAAAGAAAAGAGAAATAAGACACCAGCTCGATCAGAGTAGGATTTGCCTCCTCTTTGCCTCCCTCGTGACTCCCGCAGGACTCCAATGTCTTTGTCAGTCTTACTCCCGCAGGACTCCAATGTCTTTGTCAGTCTTACTCCCGCAGGACTCCAATGTCTTTGTCAGTCTCCGGCTGTCTGACGCTGAAGCTGACGCTCCAGGAAAGAGCTACCCGAAATGGACGCCTGATTGCTCAGTTCTCACAGCTGTAGGGCCACGGCCCTCTAATTAGTTAACTATCTACAGCTGATGGGCGACAATAGACTGGCCGTGCCTATATTAATGCAGGCTTGAGTGCTGAGACCTGTAAAGCAGGTTTCGCCTGAGCAGATCTGAGATTTAAAATCTCTCAAACGCGATTTAGCCGTTAAAGCTACAATAACAATTTATACAGAGTCGAATAAATGAAACAAAGAAGTCTAATTAAACAAGAATATAACTTACAGTGGTTGCTGCATCAATAGGTAATGTCGTCACCGGGTCCAGATGCACACAGTGGTTGAATGCAGTGTTGAACAGGTGGGGGGGGGGATCAGTGGTTGAATGCAGTGTTGAACAGGTGGGGAGGGGGGTCAGTGGTTGAATGCAGTGTTGAACAGGTGGGGGGGAGGGGTCAGTGGTTGAATGCAGTGTTGAACAGGTGGGGGGGGGGGATCAGTGGTTGAATGCAGTGTTGAACAGGTGGGGGGGGAGGGGTCAGTGGTTGAATGCAGTGTTGAACAGGTGTGGGGGAGGGGTCAGTGGTTGAATGCAGTGTTGAACAGGTGGGGGGGGAGGGGTCAGTGGTTGAATGCAGTGTTGAACAGGTGGGGGGGGGGTCAGTGGTTGAATGCAGTGTTGAACAGGTGGGGGGGGGGGGGTCAGTGGTTGAATGCAGTGTTGAACAGGTGGGGGGGGGGTCAGTGGTTGAATGCAGTGTCGAACAGGTGGGGGGGGGGTCAGTGGTTGAATGCAGTGTTGAACAGGTGGGTTTTGAGTGCAGAAATGACTGCTTCTTGAATGTTAACTCACAATGACGCGTGATGTGTTCAGGTGACGGGGCAGTGTCCGTGCCATGCTGAGTTCGGAGGAAGACAGTGTGACGTATGTGGAGAAAACCACTTTGGGAATCCGGACCTGCAGTGTTTCTGTGAGTGTAGACCCTGACCCACATCTCATCCTTCTGTGAGTGTAGACCACGACCCACATCTCATCCTTCTGTGAGTGTAGACCCTGACCCACATCTCATCCTTCTGTGAGTGTAGACCACGACCCACATCTCATCCTTCTGTGAGTGTAGACCACGACCCACATCTCATCCTTCTGTGAGTGTAGACCCTGACCCACATCTCATCCTTCTGTGAGTGTAGACCACGACCCACATCTCATCCTTCTGTGTGTGTAGACCACGACCCACATCTCATCCTTCTGTGAGTGTAGACCACGACCCACATCTCATCCTTCTGTGAGTGTAGACCACGACCCACATCTCATCCAGTCCTTCCTTCTGCGCTCAGTTATCTTTGGAAACAGAACCTGCCGGCTCTCAGAGACACGGATCCTTATTCTGTTCCATTATTTGATGAACATGGGATCAGTTCTAAGACAACATCTGTTTTCAAACCATCTGAACACCAGTCAGTGTGATAATGTGAAGCGGTCCTCAGAGTGTGCTGGAGTCAGGATTAAAAGGGGGTCCAGGGATATGGGTCTACCGGTACAAAATAAGACGACTGTATGAACCAGTTATTTTTTACATTTGAAGCATTTTGAAGAGCACATAGGATCATATTTACACTGAGCAGCTGGGGGTTCATGCAGTCTGTGTACTGGGTTAGGGTCTCATCACACGTAGTCTTCCTGTCCGGATGGAAGCCAGATCCCCCCCCCCCCCCCCCCCCCCCCCCCCAGGCTGTTTTAAGACCATCAGCAGGCGTGTAAACAAACATCTTATATAACCAATGACTTCTTCCTTACTGATAAGCTTGTAATAACATGTGTTACTATCTGTTAATGTCCAGACCGCTCTCATCGGTTTATGGATGAAGCTCCTGATTTGGAAAGAGAAGAATAATCAGTCCTGAGTCGTGGAAAGGGTTTCCGAGTCCCACCAGAACCCTCCATATTTAAAACTAAGTCATGGTTACATCCAATCAGAACCGAGTCCTGAGTCATCATCCCACAATGCTCTTTCTAACAGTGATGGTTCCCCCCCCCCCCGGAGTGACACGTCATTGGTCCTCACATTCGCAACCTTGGAGTAATCTTTGACAGCCAGCTCAAATTTGACAAACACACAAACCACATCACCAGGACTGCCTTCTTCCATCTGAAAAACATTGCCCGCCTCCGCCCCTCACTCACCTTCCCGGCTGCTGAAACCCTCATCCACGCATTTGTCACTTCAAGACTGGACTACTGCAACAGCATCCTGTATGGTTCATCATCCAAAATCCTAAATAAACTACAATACATCCAGAACTGCGCTGCCCGCCTCCTCACCCACACCCGCTCCAGAGACCACATCACCCCCGTCCTTCAAAACCTGCACTGGCTCCCTGTTCGTCAACGAATACACTTCAAAATCCTTCTGCTCACACACAAAGTTCTCAATAACCAGGCTCCCCCCTACCTCTCTGACCTGATCCACCACTACACCCCTTCCCGCAGCCTTCGCTCATCAGAAGCGAACCTCCTCTCTATCCCCAAGAAAACCAAGCTCCGAACCTGGGGGGATAGAGCCTTCTCCATCCCTGCCCCCACCCTCTGGAACTCCCTCCCACAACACATCAGAGACTGCACTGACCCCCCCACTTTCAAAACACTGACCAAAACCCACCTCTTCAGACTGGCTTTTAATCTGTGAATTATGCTGTATTGCTGTTTTAATAACTTTTAAATGTTATTTTATCTTGTTTTAATAACTTTTAAATTCTATTTTATCATGTTTTATCACCACTGTAAAGCGTCTTTGAGCACCTGGAAAAGCGCTTTGAAATGCAATGTATTATTATTATTATTATTATTAATATCATAACTGAGGGGGGGGGGGGGGGGCTTATTCAATAATAACTTTACTAATGCAGCACTTTTCAAAACAAAGACACAAAGTGCTTTGCATGGATTAGAACAGAAGCAATACTAGAATAATAATGATAATAATAGCTCTGACGGAGAATCACCCGGAGTCTTCAGCCGGGTTTCTGGGACCCTCCAGCCCTTCCTGAGGGTCTGAGGCTCTTAACAACAGTTAGTGATGTCATTCTGACACGTGTCCTCTTGTTGTCAGCGTGCGACTGTAACCTGGAGGGCACGGAGCCCCCGTCCTGCGACCCTGAGACCGGAGAGTGCCTCTGCAGGGAGGGGGTCTCGGGGATCTTCTGTGATGAGTGTTCCTCGGGGTACTCTGCGTTCCCGCTCTGCGCTCCGTGCCACACCTGCAGAGCGCTGTGGGCGCAGCAGGTGGAGGACGTGCAGCGCGCCGCTCACACCATGAGGCGCTTCATCCCTTTCCATGACAACCAGCGGCCCACAGGCGGTCGCCCCGAGCAACGGATGCTGCAGTTGCAGGCGGCGCTGCATCTCCTCGGCAACCTGACGGGCGACGCCCCATCCAGGGTGGAGCAGGTGGAGCACCTGAGAGCGAGGGTCGGGTACGTTAGCTTACAAACACTAGCAGGTGTGGAGAGAAACTGAAAGATGGTTCATGGACAACGTTTGTCTTTTGTTATATTTTATGAAGTCATAAAGAAAGTGGAATCCATCTCTAATGTAGGAACAGAGCAACTTCCTCTTCAGAGGATTGAGAAGTTCTGCAGCAGGAACACAGCTTTCAGTCGCACTGTATGTTAGAGCAAACATCCAACTGGTCCATGAGGCCTTCACTGACCCTCTGATATCCCTGTGAGAGAGAGCTCCATGAGGCCTTCACTGACCCTCTGATATCCCTGTGAGAGAGAGCTCCATGAGGCCTTCACTGACCCTCTGATATCCCTGTTAGAGAGAGCTCCATGAGGCCTTCACTGACCCTCTGATATCCCTGTGAAAGAGAGCTCCATGAGGCCTTCACTGACCCTCTGATATCCCTGTTAGAGAGAGCTCCATGAGGCCTTCACTGACCCTCTGATATCCCTGTGAAAGAGAGCTCCATGAGGCCTTCACTGACCCTCTGATATCCCTGTGAGAGAGAGCTCCATGAGGCCTTCACTGACCCTCGGATATCCCTGTGAGAGAGCTCCATGAGGCCTTCACTGACCCTCTGATATCCCTGTTAGAGAGAGCTCCATGAGGCCTTCACTGACCCTCTGATATCCCTGTGAGAGAGAGCTCCATGAGGCCTTCACTGACCCTCTGATATCCCTGTTAGAGAGAGCTCCATGAGGCCTTCACTGACCCTCTGATATCCCTGTGAGAGAGAGCTCCATGAGGCCTTCACTGACCATCTGATATCCCTGTTAGAGAGAGCTCCATGAGGCCTTCACTGACCCTCTGATATCCCTGTGAGAGAGAGCTCCATGAGGCCTTCACTGACCCTCGGATATCCCTGTGAGAGAGCTCCATGAGGCCTTCACTGACCCTCTGATATCCCTGTTACAGAGAGCTCCATGAGGCCTTCACTGACTCTCTGATATCCCTGTTAGAGAGAGCTCCATGAGGCCTTCACTGACCCTCCGATATCCCTGTTACAGAGAGCTCCATGAGGCCTTCACTGACCCTCTGATATCCCTGTTAGAGAGAGCTCCATGAGGCCTTCACTGACCCTCTGATATCTCTGTTAGAGAGAGCTCCATGAGGCCTTCACTGACCCTCTGATATCCCTCCCATCTCTTTCCTCATAGGAAGCTGCAGGACGGTCTGGACCAGAACCGGATCCTGATGGACACATCCGCTCTCCTCCACACAGAGCTGGACAACATTGGTCTGGAGTTCAAGAAGCTGCTGAACAACCTGAAGGATAAAACCTTCACGGATCAGAGCGCCGGAGACATGGAGGACGAGGAGGGTATTTACCCCTCGTCCAGATTAGAGATCTACTTCCTGTTCCTGTGTTCATCTCTTCCATTAGAGATCACTAACATCTACTCTCTCTCCGGTCCAGGGCTGCTGGATGAGATCCAGAACCAGCACAGGGCCTTCATATTGGACGAGAAGAAGGTGAGAAAGGCCATCACAGCTGTGGAGGAATCCATGGACACCAGACAGGAAGTGAAGCGCCGACTGAGCACCTGCAGCCGATCAGACTTGGAGCCGCTGGAGAGGAGGGTCCTGGATCTGAGGGTGGGAGACCTCAACCGGAGGGTGAGTCACACTGACCTCACCCAAAGGGGGAGTAACCCCTGTAACCTGAGCTTCTTCATGCCCCGTTTCCTGTGCTGTGTTTCCTGTGTTGTGTTTCCTGTGTTTCCTGAGTTGTGTTTCTTGTGTTGTGTTTCCTGTGTTTCCTGTGCTGTGTTTCCTGAGTTGTGTTTCCTGTGTTATGTTTCCTGTGTTGTGTTTCCTGTGTTGTGTTTCCTGTGTTTCCTGTGCTGTGTTTCCTGTGTTGTGTTTCCTGTGTTGTGTTTCCTGTGCTGTGTTTCCTGAGTTGTGTTTCCTGAGTTGTGTTTCCTGAGTTGTGTTTCCTGTGCTGTGTTTCCTGTGTTGTGTTTCCTGTGTTGTGTTTCCTGTGTTTCCTGTGTTGTGTTTCCTGAGTTGTGTTTCCTGAGTTGTGTTTCCTGTGCTGTGTTTCCTGTGTTGTGTTTCCTGTGTTGTGTTTCCTGTGTTTCCTGTGCTGTGTTTCCTGAGTTGTGTTTCCTGAGTTGTGTTTCCTGAGTTGTGTTTCCTGAGTTGTGTTTCCTGTGCTGTGTTTCCTGAGTTGTGTTTCCTGTGCTGTGTTTCCTGTGTTGTGTTTCCTGAGTTGTGTTTCCTGTGTTTCCTGAGTTGTGTTTCCTGAGTTGTGTTTCCTGAGTTGTGTTTCCTGTGCTGTGTTTCCTGTGTTGTGTTTCCTGTGTTGTGTTTCCTGTGTTTCCTGTGCTGTGTTTCCTGAGTTGTGTTTCCTGTGTTGTGTTTCCTGTGTTGTGTTTCCTGTGTTGTGTTTCCTGAGTTGTGTTTCCTGTGTTTCCTGTGCTGTGTTTCCTGAGTTGTGTTTCCTGTGTTGTGTTTCCTGTGTTGTGTTTCCTGTGTTTCCTGTGCTGTGTTTCCTGAGTTGTGTTTCCTGTGTTGTGTTTCCTGAGTTGTGTTTCCTGTGTTGTGTTTCCTGAGTTGTGTTTCCTGTGCTGTGTTTCCTGAGTTGTGTTTCCTGAGTTGTGTTTCCTGTGCTGTGTTTCCTGAGTTGTGTTTCCTGTGCTGTGTTTCCTGAGTTGTGTTTCCTGTGTTGTGTTTCCTGAGTTGTGTTTCCTGTGCTGTGTTTCCTGAGTTGTGTTTCCTGTGTTGTGTTTCCTGAGTTGTGTTTCCTGTGCTGTGTTTCCTGAGTTGTGTTTCCTGTGCTGTGTTTCCTGAGTTGTGTTTCCTGTGCTGTGTTTCCTGAGTTGTGTTTCCTGTGTTGTGTTTCCTGTGCTGTGTTTCCTGTGCTGTGTTTCCTGTGTTGTGTTTCCTGTGTTGTGTTTCCTGAGTTGTGTTTCCTGTGTTGTGTTTCCTGTGTTGTGTTTCCTGTGTTTCCTGTGCTGTGTTTCCTGAGTTGTGTTTCCTGTGCTGTGTTTCCTGTGTTTCCTGTGTTGTGTTTCCTGTGTTGTGTTTCCTGAGTTGTGTTTCCTGTGTTTCCTGTGTTGTGTTTCCTGTGTTGTGTTTCCTGAGTTGTGTTTCCTGTGTTGTGTTTCCTGAGTTGTGTTTCCTGTGCTGTGTTTCCTGTGCTGTGTTTCCTGTGTTTCCTGTGTTGTGTTTCCTGTGTTGTGTTTCCTGAGTTGTGTTTCCTGTGCTGTGTTTCCTGTGCTGTGTTTCCTGTGCTGTGTTTCCTGTGCTGTGTTTCCTGTGTTGTGTTTCCTGTGCTGTGTTTCCTGAGTTGTGTTTCCTCTGTTTCCTGAGTTGTGTTTCCTGAGTTGTGTTTCCTGTGTTGTGTTTCCTGAGTTGTGTTTCCTGAGTTGTGTTTCCTGTGCTGTGTTTCCTGTGCTGTGTTTCCTGTGCTGTGTTTCCTGAGTTGTGTTTCCTGTGTTTCCTGAGTTGTGTTTCCTGAGTTGTGTTTCCTGAGTTGTGTTTCCTGTGCTGTGTTTCCTGTGCTGTGTTTCCTGTGCTGTGTTTCCTGTGCTGTGTTTCCTGAGTTGTGTTTCCTGTGTTGTGTTTCCTGAGTTGTGTTTCCTGTGTTGTGTTTCCTGAGTTGTGTTTCCTGTGCTGTGTTTCCTGTGTTGTGTTTCCTGTGTTGTGTTTCCTGTGTTGTGTTTCCTGTGTTGTGTTTCCTGAGTTGTGTTTCCTGTGTTTCCTGTGCTGTGTTTCCTGAGTTGTGTTTCCTGAGTTGTGTTTCCTGTGTTGTGTTTCCTGTGCTCTGTTTCCTGTGCTATACCCTGTGTGTTTCCCCTGTTTTGTGTGCAGGTCTGCGGCGCATCAGGTCCCGACGGGTGCTCAGGATGTGGAGGCGCTCTGTGTGCTCTGGACCTTGGGGGAAGGAAATGTGGCGGCCCAAACTGCGACGGAGCGTTTCCTGTCAGTCAGGAAGCTTCAGAGACGGCAGAGGGAGTGAAGGACAAACTCAGCACACTGCCAAAGGCCCTGCAAGACGCCAACACCAAGGCAGGTTCACACGTCCAGAAAACACGTCTTCTAACCTGAAGCATGAGGCAAGCAGTCTGGATCAGACCAGAACTGGGTCAGACCAGAACTGGGTCAGAAGGGGAGTTTATCCGTAACATGAGTTCTGGAGAAGGTCGGGGGGGCTTAGAAAGGTCAGGTTTCCCAGGACTAGACTGAGGATCAGCCTGGCCTGATGAGAGGATGAACTGGTCCGGCTCAGACGCAGCGACCCTGATGATCCAACGCACTGGAAGCTAAGGCTGCAACATCTAGATCCACCTAGTAAACAGGACATCATCACCGTTAGTTTAAGATCAACAGAAGATCTGTTTCTGGTCACTTTACGCCCGCCTACTGAGTCACAGTTCTAACCATGTGTTCTCTGTCAGATCGATGATGCCACACGGGAGGCTCAGCTCACCAGAAGAAAGGCCAAAGACCTCCAGGACCAGATCAACAGCAACATCGACTCCCTCCAGAGAGAGAAAGATATAACCAAGGCGCTCCTCCAGCGCGTCAGAGACTACCTGATAGGTCAGTGTGATGGTCAGCATTGTCCTCAGTTTACAGGTGAGGAGTTCTCTGATATCTTCAGTAATCCTGTCCTCCCTTACAGACGAGAAGGTTCCTCCAGAGGACATAGAGAAAATGGCCCGCGCTGTTCTGGACATCAAGCTGCCGAGATCCCCGTATCAGACCCGATCACTGATCAATGACATCAACAATCTGCTGTTCAACACCAGTAGCCTCCAGGACAGCCTGGAGAACCTGGAGGATCACGCCAGGACGGCCCATGACCTTCTGAAGGACGCCCGGGAACTCAAGTCAGTGTCCTCAAGCATGAACACCCAAATAACACCAAACATTTGTTAATGCTGAAAATAAAAACCTCAACACCAAACTCTGACTCAATGAGGTCCCGTTGACGAGGTCTCGTGACCAGGTCTCTGACGTCTCGTGACGAGGTCTCGGTGACGAGGTCTCTGACGTCTCTCTACAGCATCATGTCATGAAGGAATCTGTGCTTTTGTTTCTGGTGTTGAGGGAGCGGACGGAGACGGTGGACCTGAGCGGGATCAGTCGAGATCTCTATGAAGCGGAGCGAGCTCAGGACAAAGCCAACGACCAGCTGCACACCTCCACTGGGGACAGGGACCGGACCAGAGACCAGATCCAAGACGTAAACACATCCCAAACGTCTCAAACACCGTCACCTGACTCCTGCTCTGCCTGATCCGTCTCCTTCTGTTTCAGATGAGAGACAAACTGGAGGACATGGAGACGAAGCTGATGAGCCGGAGACCTGAAGACCTGCAGGACCAAATCCCGGCCCTGAAGGAGAAGACGGATCAGAACCGAGAGACAGCAGGAGGCGCTGGAGAGACCGCAGAGAGCGCCGTCAAGCAGAGCGCCGACACGCAGCCGGTGGGAGACATGCTAACAGGCTAACATGCTAACATACCTGCTTACTGTGTGACTTCAAATTAAGAGTATGTATGTCACACTCTAGTGTGAGGTTCCTTTTTATATACCAGCAACTCATTTCCACCGTCAAAGAATAGAGGACCACGGGACAGATTTTAGGTAATTTGTTATACTCAATAAATTACAGTTTAAATACTAAAATAGATCCATCTATAAAAATGGTTAAAAACAAGGTAATAATAGTAGACAATACTACTTAAAATAGCTAAAATAACACTCCCAGGTAAAACTGGTCAATAATACTGTCAATGGCAGAGTCCAGTAATATTCCACACAGGGGGGAGGGGCTTGTCACCGAGTCAATCCGTCAGGACCTCAGGACTCGCTGCCTCGTCCTCCTCCAACCCAGTCTCACGGCATTTCGTGTTCACCAACACGATTTGCCCCTTTTTTTCGTGTTGCACAGCACGATTTTAAAAGCAATGTATTTCTACTGCCTGCAGCACGTCTTTTTCTCCGGTCGGGTCGAGGAAGACCGGAAGCTGTGTGGTTCATAAAAACATGTTCTTACTCAATATCAAGCCACAGTTATTGCTTTTATTTGAAATCGTATAATTTCGGACTTTTGTTTCCGTCTGTGAGGAAAATAAATGGCTCAGAGCCTCAGGATACTGAAATCTGTATTTTTTTAAATCTTTTTTTCCTTCTAATTTGTTATTCTTTTCAAAATAACACACTGTTATTTACTCACCAATAACACACAATTATCCTTGCTTTTATTTATTGGTTTAATTCCATAATCTCTGGCTTTTTTGGCGTCCATTAGGAACTGAATTTCAAAATAAAAATAACCTGAAACAGACGTAGGCATTTCGAGCGATTACCCAAGATCCTCAGCTATGGTTTTAAGCTCGCTTATTGGATGTTTTAGCCGCAATGCATGCTGGGATTTGGTGTTTATATGATATGAAATCCGGAAAACATTTTAAAAGAATAAAATACTTAATTCCGAGCGCTCTTGCTTTTCTCTTTGAAAGTCATCACATAACGGCATTGTAATACACGGTTCGGCTGCATTGTATATTACAGATCTGCCGTAGTTCTTTATTTATAGAGCCCTGATGAGAAGACTTCTGGACAAACTGGAAGAAATGCCGCCGAAACTGAATACTTGACGTGAATCATAAATATATTCAACAATTAAACAACATCTTCAATTTCTCTTCACACAATACGTCTCCTTGCAGTATCAACACTAATTCGTAGATAGGTTATATTTACACCATAACGGTACACAGCTGATATAAAAGGACTGTAGTTTTTAAAGATATTACTGATTTTCTTTGAATGTAAGAATGTAAAGACTGAGTCTGAAATAGTATAGCAATATGCTGTAACATTATGTGAAAGCATGAATAAAACTACACATCTTCAGATGTTGTACGAAAACAAAAGTGTCCTACACTAATAATACAACGTTATTATGGCTGTGTGTACCTTGTGTGCACCGCCTAGTGGTTAAAGCATGTTATTGAATTATTGTTTTAAAAAAAATTAAGAGTACATACTTTCATAGGGGGAAAGTATAAATATAGAATGTAAAAAATCAAGAAGATACTATAAGTGATCTCTACAATAAAACAGTTTAGTGCAGGATGTACAAAGATATTAATATGAGGAGGTGCAAAACAGACTAATTAACCTTTATTAACACATTAAAGAATACTTTAGATTTAGGTCTTCTTTTAAATAAGAAAAAAACTTTGGGGGTATCTATCTACAGATAAATATTAAGCCTGACAAAGTACTTAACGTCTAATATATTGCTTTCCTGCAATGTTAACTATGTTGAAGCATTTATTTTAACTGATATTATACACATTAATTATACTCTTATGTAGATAGTATAAGAAATGTGCAGAATATGACAGTTTAATGGTGGAGGTACACGCATATTGATAGATGTCTTGTAATGCGCTGTTGAGGAACCTGTGACCCAAGTGTTTCATTCATTGCATAACTACACCGTAGTTGTGTATATGATATGTCAATACACCTTAGAAAATCTTGAAATCTTGAAATGGATGTGCAAAATAGCCATAATATACAGTCTTTAATTAACTATTAGTAGAGAATAACGAGTAATTAATATACTTTATAGAGATCTGTAGATACATGTTTAGTCTTCTCAAGCACCAACTATCAAATATCTCTCCTGATTGTTGGCACAATCACATTCCCTGAATTTTACTCAGGTGTAACTAAAGTCTGATTTAAGGGTTGTTTATATTTCACATAATTAATCAGAATCTGCAAAGTAACTCAAATAAATGCAGTGGAGTAAAAATACCAGATTAACCTCTGAATTGTAGTGGAGTAGAATTACAAAGTAACAATGAGCTGTCATGTGGGTATTAATGCTGCGCATTATGGACACAAGCGATTTTCACCCATTTATTAATTATATGTTTTACATTTGATAACACCAATGTGTTTAATACTGGCAACTTCTAATTGTGGGGAAAACGAAAACGTTCAGTAGAGACGTCCCATAGAACATTTTGCGAAACACAATAGCCAGCATGTGTAGTTCTTGGGGGGCGTTCGATAGAGAGGCGAAGTCCCTCCCCTTCCGAAAGCCTCCATGGGACCCCGAAAGCGGAAAATTATACATTGGAGTCAATGGAGAGAGAAAGGTTATCTTTTGATGCCGTTTGAATTGTGCCACGAATGACACATATGATGTTTGTCAATTTAAAAGAACATTTTGCAAGTCAAAAAAATAAAAATGTGTCGTAAAACTGTGAAGTTACACATTTTTTCGTGTGAAACCGCTCAGTGAACTACAGGTCTCTCGTCTCGCACAATATGCGTCACCAACATAAAGATGGCCGTCACGTTAGCACATTTCACCACATTCTTTCAGAATGAGAATAAAAGTATTTTACGAGGTGAACATCACTACAAGTCTGGGCACGTTGAGAGCTGTACCTATATGAAAGGGGAGTTAGTCGGTTCTGTAAGATCAGCGGGACCGGCTTTACAAGGTTTCGGTGAGTAATATGAGTGCAATGTATAACGTTTATGTCAGCTAGCTAACATTAGCTAACAAGGTACACTAACGTGTTTTGTTTTAGCAACTAGTTTTCTCCTTAAGAACTTCGTGGTCTCTGAGTATGCTGTGGATAACATTAGTGTTTACAAGAACAAGGTACACTCCCGTGTTTTGTTTTAGTTGCTCTTCAGATTGAAGCGGCCAGTTTTATACTGACTATACTGTATGTGTGATCTCCTTTTTCTCGTTGTGTCATTTCAGTTTATTTGCTGTGTGTAGATTCAAGGATTTTGGTTATCTAGGCACAGCTGTGTGTGACTCCCTCTGGGACACTGGTATGTGTGTTCCTAATGTAGTGAGCATTGATTAATGAATAAACTACACACTGAGTCTAGATCCTGACCAAATCCTTTTTTATTGTTGATCAAATGTTTTTCAAAAATGTATTCATACATTATTCAGCCTCATCCGTGGCCGAGGCAAAAGCAGCGGGTGTGGGAGAAGTTCGGAGAAGACATGGAAAAGGACTTTCGGGCGGCACCAAAGTTGTTCTGGAAAACTGTCCGACACCTCAGGAGGGGGAAGCAGGGAACCATCCAAGCTGTGTACAGTAAGGATGGGACG
Organism: Gymnodraco acuticeps; assembly: GCF_902827175.1. Lineage (NCBI taxonomy): Eukaryota > Metazoa > Chordata > Actinopteri > Perciformes > Bathydraconidae > Gymnodraco > Gymnodraco acuticeps. The sequence continues at coordinate 35,047 of NW_022990933.1, forward strand.
TTGTTGACCTCAACTGATGGAGTGTTAGGGCGTTGGAAGGAACACTTTGAGGAACTCCTGAACCCGACAACTCCGCCCTCTATGTTAAAGGCAGAGCTAGAGTATGACGGGGGATCAACACCAATCTCCCGGGGGGAGGTCACTGAGGTCGTCAAACAACTCCACAGTGGCAAAGCCCCGGGGGTGGATGAGATCCGCCCGGAAATGCTGAAGGCTCTGGGTGTTGAGGGACTGTCATGGTTGACACGTCTCATCAACGTTGCGTGGAAGTCGGAAACAGTACCGAAGGAGTGGCAGACCGGGGTGGTGGTTCCCCTTTTTAAAAAGGGGGATCAGAGGGTGTGTGCCAATTACAGAGGCATCACACTACTCAGCCTCCCCGGGAAAGTTTACTCTAAGGTACTCGAAAGGAGGGTCAGGCCGATTGTCGAACCTCAGATTGAGGAGGAACAATGCGGATTCCGTCCTGGTCGTGGAACGACGGATCAGCTTTTTACTCTCGCAAGGATCCTGGAGGGGGCCTGGGAGTACACTTATCCGGTCTACATGTGTTTTGTAGACTTGGAGAAGGCGTATGACCGAGTTCCCAGGGAGTTACTGTGGGAGGTGCTGCGGGAGTATGGGGTGAGGGGGTCTCTACTCAGGGCCATCCAATCTCTGTACTCCCAAAGCGAGAGCTGTGTCCGGGTCCTCGGCAGTAAGTCGGACCCATTTCCGGTGAGGGTTGGCCTCCGCCAGGGCTGCGCTTTGTCACCAATCCTGTTTGTAATATACATGGATCGGATTTCGAGGCGTAGTCATGGGGGAGGGGGTCTGCAGTTCGGTGGACTAAGGATTGCACCACTGCTTTTTGCAGATGATGTGGTTCTAATGGCTTCATCGGTCTGCGACTTTCAGCACTCACTGGATCGGTTCGCAACCGAGTGTGAAGCGGCTGGGATGAGGATCAGCACCTCCAAATCTGAGGCCATGGTTCTCAGCAGGAAACCGATGGACTGTCCACTTCAAGTAGGGAATGAGTCCTTACCCCAAGTGAAGGAGTTCAAGTATCTCGGGGTCTTGTTCTCGAGTGAGGGAACAATGGAGCGTGAGATGGGCCGGAGAATCAGAGCAGCGGGAGCGGTACTGCAGTCGCTTTACCGCACCGTTGTGACGAAAAGGGAGCTGAGCCAGAAGGCAAAGCTCTCTGTCTACCGGGCCATTTTCGTTCCTACCCTCACCTATGGCCATGAAGGATGGGTCATGACCGAAAGAACGAGATCGCGGATACAAGCGGCCGAGATGGGTTTTCTCCGCAGGGTGGCTGGTGTCTCCCTTAGGGATAAGGTGAGAAGTTCGGTCATCAGGGAGGGACTCGGAGTTGAGCCGCTCCTCCTTCGCGTCGAAAGGAGCCAGTTGAGGTGGTTCGGGCACCTAGTTAGGATGCCACCTGGGCGCCTCCCTAGGGAGGTGTTCCAGGCACGTCCAGCTGGGAAGAGACCAAGGGGTAGACCTAGGACCAGGTGGAGGGATTATATCTCTTCGCTGGCCTGGGAGCGCCTTGGGATCCCCCAGTCAGAGCTGGTTGATGTCGCCAGGGAAAAGAAAGTTTGGGGCTCTCTGCTGGAACTACTACCCCCGCGACCCGACCACGGATAAGCGGGAGAAGATGGATGGATGGATGGTATTCATACACATTTAGAAAAATACAATGTACAATCACAACCAATACAACACAAATTACAAAAAATACAGAAAAAACAAACAATAACAATCAGACAAGAGGACAAAACTATGGAAAAATAAACCCTCCCACCCCCAGATCCGGACCATCCTTGTATTATTGCTCATTCAATCTATTATAGCATGCTAACAAATGGTACTTACTTTATTTTTACAGATCTGCATGGGAGACGATGGCGCGATGCAGAGCGCTGTCTGTGATTGTGCACAGGGGATGTACAAATGCAGCCACGCTGCAGCATTGGCAATATTTGCCATGTGGCAGATCAGCTCCACAGATGTTGAGTGCCAGTGGAGGAAGCCTGGCACTTCCAAAGTAGTCCAGCCGGTGTCTCAACTTTACCAACAGCGAGAGGAGACATACAACCCACTGGCCAGAGACATCGCCAACTGTCAACTGGGGGGTTGTAAACGAGGCCGAAGGGGTGAAGGCTTTTGTGGAGGCCTATCAAGTGACAGTATTAGAATCGAGTCTGGTCTCTTTGTGAGTGAGTCGGGTGTTTTGGGAGCATCACCCGATGGACTTGTGCAGCCATCTGCCCTGCTGGAGGTGAAGTGTCCACACAGCCAGAGGAACATGACCATCACGGAGGCAGTCCAGTTACCATCCTTCTGTCTCCGTGAGGAGGGTGGGTCATATATTCTCAAGGAGAATCACCCATACTGGCACCAGGTCCAAGGGCAGCTGCATATCACAGACCGGAGCCTCTGCTACTTTGTTGTGTGGACCACGAAGGAGGCGATCATCATCCCCATCCCCAAAGACCCTGCATGGCATGGAAATCTCGTCCTCCTGGAACAATTCTACACCCAGCATATGCTCCCTGTGTTGGCCAGTAGAGAGGAGGACATTTCAATAAACATACTCTTAACACCCTCGGACTCTGCGTTGTGTTTGGTATGTGTGATGGGGTGTTATGCAGAGGGGAGGAAAACAGGACACAGCAGATTGGGATTGTGGTGGAGATGCTGAGCAGTTATTTAATTGTTGCATGTAATTATTATTATACTGCGTGCTTCTGAGTTATTCCATCTTTTGCTGTAACATGGATCTGTATGTAACTCTATATTTACTTGTTATCTACCACACTTCCTTCTACATCATACACCATCATTATACATGATGGTGTATATAGGATATATATATTTGTATACATATCTGTAAATTGTATAATTTTATTTAAACGTCTTTTTGATCTCTCAAACTGAGTAAGATTGACAATAAAGTTGACTTTGAAAAATATATATATTCTTTATGAAAAGAGTTGACTGTTGTCAAATGAATCCAAATGAAACGTTGGATTGAACTACAACTACGCCTTTAAATCTCTACGGACTGTTTTTCAGTGGGATGGCAAGTTCCTATCTTTAAACATTTATTAGTTTTTTCTCAGAACAGATTTGATTTTCTGAAGTTAATTTAACTTTGCCGACCATGTAAGGCCATTATTAAAAAGTACAATCAATTTGTTTAGGATTGACTAAAATAATGAAAAACATTCATTTGGATAATTTACTGACAGAATAAGAAACTCAATGATGCTCTACTCACCTGTTCCCTTTTTATAAAGTGAAACAGTTGAAACGATAGATTTTAGTAAAATTAAAAACAACCTTCTCCAAAAGCTATCAAGGAATATACCGAATACTTGTTTTAGAACTTTATTACATATTTGTATATAAATAGTTTGAATGATCCATAATTGACAGAAGCTTGCGTTTACACTGACCTGTTACGGCCCGTACACACAGCAGCTTTTGGCGATTTGTCCACCGCTTCCAGCGCGTCTCCGCCCATTGACTTTGAATGGGGATGACGTCACTTTCCCTCGCTTGTCGCCGAACTGCATTGTGGGGGGGCGAGGCGAAGATTTCCAGGATTTCCAGGATGTTCAGGATTCCAAAATTGAACAATGTTCAACTTTTGAGGCTGAGCTGGAAGCGACAGCCAATCAGATCCGTTTATGCAAATCTGACAGTTCAAGCGCTAGCCAATCAAACCGCGTGCAAGCTGGGAGAGCCAGACCGCAGTTCATTCTATATTCCACAAAAATGGAGGAGAAGTTAGTTATTGCGGTAGCAAATCACCCGGTTCTTTATGACCAGTCCCTATTTACTTACCGGGATACAAACCGGAGGAACCAGGCATGGAGGGAGGTGGCAGAGGCAGTGGGTGAAACTGGTAGGTTTTCGCTTGTTTGGGGATTTTATATCCAGTTTACTTCGTTGCTAGTTTACTTCGTTGCTAGCAAGCATAGACAGTATCATTAGCCAGCATGGAATGTAGCATAAAATAGCACCATAAACATTAATCTCATAAATGTTCAAAATGTTAAAAAAATAAATGTTCATCATAGCCCTTCCTATTTGACAATAGTGTAGAAGAACCGGGTTTTTTTGCTTTGTATGTCGGGGGCGGGATATTCATGTGATATTCATGTGATTGGTTGTTGGTCGCGAAATCCCCAAGCTGTCAGACACGCCCAGCTCCAGGATTTTCAAGATTTGGTCAAAGCTGCTGTGTGGACACACCGTTACTCATATATTAATGTCTTTGTAACTTCGGTAAACCACTACCTCACTCATTTATTTCATTCATCACGGTTCAGTAAACTAAGTGATACATGAACCAGTTTAATCATTATAATAACGTAGGATTGCAACTCTTTGAAACTGTGGGTGGCTCTTAAAAGAGCCGTTGTGTTTGGGTGTTCTGGTCTCAGGTCAGTCTAAGCCCTCTCTTCGCGGATGCGGCGGGCCAGCTGGATGTCCTTGGGCATGATGGTGACCCTCTTTGCTTGGTTCATCTTACTGGGGGGCAGCTACATGGATGTCGGTGCAGTCCACAATCATTGCGCAGTTGAAGGCAGAATGAATTTATTATTGACTCCGAATGAAGCACAACTTCATGTCATACAATACATTGACTTTATTTGTAATTGTGTAAAAACTAGGGCCGGGACTCGATTAAAAAAATTAATCTAATTAATTAGAGGCTTTGTAATTAATTAATCTAAATTAATCGCATTTTTAATCACATATAAATATTTGACCTAAGAACAGTGAGAAGCAATTTTTTTCACATGGATTTTAGTATACCATTAGGCGCATTCCCACCGCAGTACTTTTCCCACAAAGGTTCATGAGAACTTAGTTCATGAGAACTCTTTGAACCTGGGGGAGGATTAGGCAAATGAAGCCGCTGACGTCACTTCTTCTTCTTCTTCTGCTTTGGGTTTACTGGCAGGCCGCAAACCACTTCACGGCGTATACTGCCGCCCAAAGTCCCCGGCCGGAAGTCCCCGGAGTTGGGGACTGGCTTCAGTAGAAGCTGCTGGGAGTCCCAGCAGCTTCTACTGAAGCCTTCCGAGTAAATCGCCAGAACGCCGACACCTCCTCATCTCCACCGCTCCCATGTTTTATTTTGTGTTGCCATAAGTTAGTCTCTGCGTTTCTGCGCTGGGCTAATGCTAATGCTAATAATGCTAATGCGAGGATAATAAAATGGCGGCTTCACAAAACGTTTTGGGAGTTTTACGGGGCGTGGTTTGCAATCCGCCCAGCCAATCAGACATATAGCTCTTTTCTCACAAGAGAGCCGTACGAAAGTCCCTGCTCTCTAGCAGCTCTCTGCTCTCTAGCAGCTCTCTGCTCTCTAGCAGCTCTCTGCTCTCTAGCAGCTCTCTGCTCTCTAGCAGGGACTTTCGTGGGGGTAAAAAGGTTCTCATGAACTCATTTTAGTACCGGCTCTTTTTGGTGTGAACGCGATAAAAGAGGCTAACGTCCACGCTAGCTTCCACGCTAGCTGCTATATGTTTTGCATTGAGGTGATACTTGAGGCTTGATGTGCTGCGGTGATATGCGAATTCCTTTTTGCATAATTTGCACACAACCGTGCTCTTATCGACGCTTCCATCCGTCCGTTTTTTTAAAACAACATTTCCCACTGTTGTTCACTGTGGTTTGTTGTTGTCTGAAGTCATGAACGTTAGTTGGTGCTCCAGTATAATCGGTACGCCTGAAACTCATCCAGTGAGAAACGTTCCGCGGTGCAAAAATAAGTGCGATTAAAATGCGTTAATTTTTTTAACGCGTTAATTTTTCTGTAATTCATTCATCTTAATTAACGCGTTAAAGTCCCGGCCCTAGTAAAAACATATGAGCATTGATTAGCAAGCAGGACCTGCAGGAACAGAGAATGGTGATGGATGGAGCTGGGAAGAGAGAAGAATAAAGAAAACGGATCAACTTTATTATCGGATATTAAAAATTCTATTTCAAAACAAGTTGCCGCTCCTACAGTTTTCTAGTATGTAAAGATGATTTCACATGACCTATGCAAAATATCACACTCAATACATGTGTGTCTCTGGGGGGTGCATTGTGCCTTTGATGTATATAAATAATATACCATAACCAAATACTATTACGTACAGTGGAAATCAGGTTGCCAGAGCAGGTCAGTGTGCATGTTCCTCAACGTCTCAGCAGTTACAGGTGAGGTAAAGAAAATAAAAGAGAAAAAGGTCAGTAACAACACTTTAAAGTAACAACACTTAGTTTAAAGTAACAACACTTTGAATAATTATCTCTTCTAACAATTTTCTCTCAATAAGCACACAACGACTGTCTTTCCAACAAACAGATTGTCATCACAATGAAACACGTCCAGAAGAATGACATGCAAAGCTCCCTGCCTGCCTTCGACTCTCCCTGAACTGCTTCCTTAGCACCCGGTGGAGGGCGCAGTAGGCTACTCTTCAAATGTTTCACGAAATACTTACCATCATGTTTGGTTACTGTTTAACATTTTGGTTTACTTCATGTAATAAAATAATAACTTCATGGTAAGGCTACTAAAAATGACAAGGCTAAGTAATGTAATGCTAACTAACGTGCTCGCTACTCGTCGCTACTAGCTAGGTAGCTAACTTGACTATGTTCCACAACATGTATATTACCTATGATATTACCTGATATGTCTGATCCAGCGACTCCTGGTCCTTTCATCAGACGGGAAGTGATAGAACGAGCAAGTGGTATGATCACTTTTGTGACTACAACCTGGTACAAAGCACACAGGCATCTTGTAAAAGTGAACCAACCACTTGGAGCATTATCGCCTGTGACATCACTTACGCGACCCAGAATGGGATTTGGGATTTGTAGTCTTTGTAGTCGCGTATTTTTCATAGTCTTATATTTCAGCAGTTTTACGACAAAATGTGACTTTTTTGACATGGAAATGATTGTTTAAGATTGACAAACATCATATGTGTAGTTCGTGGCACAATTCAAACGGGATCAAAAGATACGTGTTCTCTCTCCATTGAATTTAATGTAAATGTTTCGCTTCCGGGGTCCCATGGTCCGGAAGTAGATGGGCGTGACTTCGCCTCTCCATTCCAGTTTTGGATAGTCTGGCTTGGTTTCGTTCCATTTCACACAGCTGTTTGACGCTCTGCGTAACCTTACGGGGACTGTAGTCCTAAACGATAGCTGGGGATTATGGGTAGTGTAGTGTCTTCGGCCATCTTAAACTCAGAAATGTTGACAATCGCAATGATGCTCGAAATGTCCCTTATAGGCCTACATCTGTTTCCGGTTATTTTTATTTGGAAATTCAGTTCCTAACGGACGCCAAAAAAGCCCAAGATTATGGAATCAAACCAATAAATAAAAGCAAGGATAATTGTGTGTTATTGGTGAGTAAATAACAGTGTGCTATTTTGAAAAGAATAACGAATTAGAAGGAAAAAAAGATTTAAAAAAATACAGATTTCAGTATTCTGAGGCTCTGAGCCATTTATTTTCCTCACAGACGGCAACAAAAGTCCGAAATTATACGATTTAAAATAAAAGCAATAACTGTGGCTTGATATTGAGTAAGAACATGTTTTTATGAACCACAGAGCTTCCGGTCTTCCTCGATCCGACCGGAGAAAAAGACGTGCTGCAGGCAGTAGAAATACATTGCTTTTAAAATCGTGCTGTGCAACACGAAAAAAAGGGGCAAATCGTGTTGGTGAACACGAAATGCCGTGAGACTGGGTTACCTCCTCGGCGTCTCTCCTAGGCTCCGCCTCTCGTCACTCCTCCACTCTGCAACACTGATGCGGCGGGAGAGAGAGAGAAAAAAGCCCTCAGTGGCGCAGACGCTCAACAGCAATAACACCACACAGACAAACAGCTGGGCTTGCCTGGTGACTTCCCTTTATTTAGCTGTTTTCAAGCGTTGTATGTGGTCTCCCCCGGTCCGATTGCTCCCAGCGTCTCTGCCGTCTTTCCTCTGCTCTGCTCTGCTTCCTGCTTTCCGCTTTCCTTTCTCCGTTCCTCCGTTTTCTCGTTCGTCCTTCTCCTTGCACCTCTTCCCGTCTTTTTCCTCCTGCTCAGCTGTGTCTGATTGCTTAAAAACAAAAATACCGTTCACTATCGGCCAATCATGCGCCATGGGGGGTTAGTCCAGTCAGACAGAGCCGGTTTCAATAATGCCAATCCCAAGAAATAAACCAACAAGATTCACAGGTAAAATCATGCAGTAATCACTCCATTAAAAACCACAGCACAAGTAGAAAAACATGCAATGATCCTTAAAATCACACCTTAGAAAAACATGCAATGATCCTTAAAATCACACCTTAGAAAAACATGCAATGATCCTTAAAATCACACCTTAGAAAAACATGCAATGATCCTTAAAATCACACCTTAGATGTTGATTAAAACCAAACTTGAATAAATAATTAAAACATGCACATTTTGGGATTTCAGGCCAATAGAATACTGCCACTCCGACATGTACATTAGTAAGCAGTACACATTACTCTGTCTCCAGCAGTACTCAGTACTTGTTGTGTACTCTGTGTCTCCAGCAGTACTCAGTACTTGTTGTATACTCTGTGTCTCCAGCAGTACTCAGTATTTGTTGTGTACTCTGTGTCTCCAGCAGTACTCAGTACTTGTTGTATACTCTGTGTCTCCAGCAGTACTCAGTATTTGTTGTGTACTCTGTGTCTCCAGCAGTACTCAGTACTTGTTGTGTACTCTGTGTCTCCAGCAGTACTCAGTACTTGTTGTGTACTCTGTGTCTCCAGCAGTACTCAGTACTTGTTGTGTACTCTGTGTCTCCAGCAGTACTCAGTACTTGTTGTGTACTCTGTGTCTCCAGCAGTACTCAGTATTTGTTGTGTACTCTGTGTCTCCAGCAGTACTCAGTACTTGTTGTGTACTCTGTGTCTCCAGCAGTACTCAGTACTTGTTGTATACTCTGTGTCTCCAGCAGTACTCAGTATTTGTTGTGTACTCTGTGTGTCTCCAGCAGTACTCAGTACTTGTTGTGTACTCTGTGTCTCCAGCAGTACTCAGTACTTGTTGTGTACTCTGTGTCTCCAGCAGTACTCAGTACTTGTTGTGTACTCTGTGTCTCCAGCAGTACTCAGTATTTGTTGTGTACTCTTTGTCTCCAGCAGTACTCAGTACTTGTTGTGTACTCTTTGTCTCCAGCAGTACTCAGTACTTGTTGTGTACTCTGCGTCTCCAGCAGTACTCATTATTTGTTGTGTACTCTGTGTGTCTCCAGCAGTACTCAGTACTTGTTGTGTACTCTGTGTCTCCAGCAGTACTCAGTACTTGTTGTATACTCTGTGTCTCCAGCAGTACTCAGTATTTGTTGTGTACTCTGTGTGTCTCCAGCAGTACTCAGTACTTGTTGTGTACTCTGTGTCTCCAGCAGTACTCAGTACTTGTTGTGTACTCTGTGTCTCCAGCAGTACTCAGTACTTGTTGTGTACTCTGTGTCTCCAGCAGTACTCAGTATTTGTTGTGTACTCTGTGTCTCCAGCAGTACTCAGTACTTGTTGTGTACTCTTTGTCTCCAGCAGTACTCAGTACTTGTTGTGTACTCTGCGTCTCCAGCAGTACTCATTATTTGTTGTGTACTCTGTGTCTCCAGCAGTACTCATTATTTGTTGTGTACTCTGTGTCTCCAGCAGTACTCAGTATTTGTTGTATACTCTGTGTCTCCAGCAGTACTCAGTATTTGTTGTGTACTCTGTGTCTCCAGCAGTACTCAGTACTTGTTGTGTACTCTTTGTCTCCAGCAGTACTCAGTACTTGTTGTGTACTCTGCGTTTCCAGCAGTACTCATTATTTGTTGTGTACTCTGTGTCTCCAGCAGTACTCAGTACTTGTTGTGTACTCTGTGTCTCCAGCAGTACTCAGTACTTGTTGTGTACTCTGTGTCTCCAGCAGTACTCAGTACTTGTTGTGTGCTCTGTGTCTCCAGCAGTACTCAGTATTTGTTGTGTACTCTGTGTCTCCAGCAGTACTCAGTACTTGTTGTGTACTCTGTGTCTCCAGCAGTACTCAGTACTTGTTGTGTACTCTGTGTCTCCAGCAGTACTCAGTACTTGTTGTGTACTCTGTGTCTCCAGCAGTACTCAGTACTTGTTGTGTACTCTGTGTCTCCAGCAGTACTCAGTACTTGTTGTGTACTCTGTGTCTCCAGCAGTACTCAGTATTTGTTGTGTACTCTTTGTCTCCAGCAGTACTCAGTACTTGTTGTGTACTCTTTGTCTCCAGCAGTACTCAGTACTTGTTGTGTACTCTGCGTCTCCAGCAGTACTCATTATTTGTTGTGTACTCTGTGTGTCTCCAGCAGTACTCAGTACTTGTTGTGTACTCTGTGTCTCCAGCAGTACTCAGTACTTGTTGTATACTCTGTGTCTCCAGCAGTACTCAGTATTTGTTGTGTACTCTGTGTGTCTCCAGCAGTACTCAGTACTTGTTGTGTACTCTGTGTCTCCAGCAGTACTCAGTACTTGTTGTGTACTCTGTGTCTCCAGCAGTACTCAGTACTTGTTGTGTACTCTGTGTCTCCAGCAGTACTCAGTATTTGTTGTGTACTCTTTGTCTCCAGCAGTACTCAGTACTTGTTGTGTACTCTTTGTCTCCAGCAGTACTCAGTACTTGTTGTGTACTCTGCGTCTCCAGCAGTACTCATTATTTGTTGTGTACTCTGTGTCTCCAGCAGTACTCATTATTTGTTGTGTACTCTGTGTCTCCAGCAGTACTCAGTATTTGTTGTATACTCTGTGTCTCCAGCAGTACTCAGTATTTGTTGTGTACTCTGTGTCTCCAGCAGTACTCAGTACTTGTTGTGTACTCTTTGTCTCCAGCAGTACTCAGTACTTGTTGTGTACTCTGCGTTTCCAGCAGTACTCATTATTTGTTGTGTACTCTGTGTCTCCAGCAGTACTCAGTACTTGTTGTGTACTCTGTGTCTCCAGCAGTACTCAGTACTTGTTGTGTACTCTGTGTCTCCAGCAGTACTCAGTACTTGTTGTGTGCTCTGTGTCTCCAGCAGTACTCAGTATTTGTTGTGTACTCTGTGTCTCCAACAGTACTCAGTACTTTTTGTGTACTCTGTGTCTCCAGCAGTACTCAGTACTTGTTGTGTACTCTGTGTCTCCAGCAGTACTCAGTACTTGTTGTGTACTCTGTGTCTCCAACAGTACTCAGTATTTGTTGTGTACTCTGTGTCTCCAGCAGTACTCAGTACTTGTTGTGTACTCTGTGTCTCCAGCAGTACTCAGTACTTGTTGTGTACTCTGTGTCTCCAGCAGTACTCAGTACTTGTTGTGTGCTCTGTGTCTCCAGCAGTACTCAGTATTTGTTGTGTACTCTGTGTCTCCAACAGTACTCAGTACTTGTTGTGTACTCTGTGTCTCCAGCAGTACTCAGTACTTGTTGTGTACTCTGTGTCTCCAGCAGTACTCAGTACTTGTTGTGTACTCTGTGTCTCCAGCAGTACTCAGTACTTGTTGTGTACTCTGTGTCTCCAGCAGTACTCAGAACTTGTTGTGTACTCTGTGTCTCCAGCAGTACTCAGTACTTGTTGTGTGCTCTGTGTCTCCAGCAGTACTCAGTACTTGTTGTGTGCTCTGTGTCTCCAGCAGTACTCAGTACTTGTTGTGTACTCTGTGTCTCCAGCAGTACTCAGTACTTGTTGTGTACTCTGTGTCTCCAGCAGTACTCAGTACTTGTTGTGTACTCTGTGTCTCCAGCAGTACTCAGTACTTGTTGTGTACTCTGTGTCTCCAGCAGTACTCAGTACTTGTTGTGTGCTCTGTGTCTCCAGCAGTACTCAGTACTTGTTGTGTACTCTGTGTCTCCAGCAGTACTCAGTACTTGTTGTGTACTCTGTGTCTCCAGCAGTACTCAGTACTTGTTGTGTACTCTGTGTCTCCAGCAGTACTCAGTACTTGTTGTGTACTCTGTGTCTCCAGCAGTACTCAGAACTTGTTGTGTACTCTGTGTCTCCAGCAGTACTCAGTACTTGTTGTGTGCTCTGTGTCTCCAGCAGTACTCAGTACTTGTTGTGTGCTCTGTGTCTCCAGCAGTACTCAGTACTTGTTGTGTACTCTGTGTCTCCAGCAGTACTCAGTACTTGTTGTGTACTCTGTGTCTCCAGCAGTACTCAGTACTTGTTGTGTACTCTGTGTCTCCAGCAGTACTCAGTACTTGTTGTGTACTCTGTGTCTCCAGCAGTACTCAGTACTTGTTGTGTACTCTGTGTCTCCAGCAGTACTCAGTACTTGTTGTGTACTCTGTGTCTCCAGCAGTACTCAGTACTTGTTGTGTACTCTGTGTCTCCAGCAGTACTCAGTACTTGTTGTGTACTCTGTGTCTCCAGCAGTACTCAGTACTTGTTGTGTACTCTGTGTCTCCAGCA
>NW_022990934.1:0-2500 GCF_902827175.1 Gymnodraco acuticeps
ACGCAGTCCCCCGTTGTTGTTGCCGTTGGGGAGAAAATCAGCGACGTAAACGGTGACGTCATGACGCAGCAGCGGCAGCACCAGTCGGGCTCTGAGCGGTGTGAACAGAGCGGGAGCTGAACCGAAGAACCGGTTCTGAACCAGAAGAGCTCCAGAGGAGCTAGAGCGGGAAAAGCCTCGGTGTGAAAGGGGCATCAGTCATCTCAGGAGGAGGAACAGAAGACATTTTTGAAATAATACAAAAAAACGGTATATTTAGACCAGAGTTGGGTGTAACGCGTTTCTGCAATAATATTACTTTAGTCGGTAACGGAGTAGTGTAACTTTTATAATTCAGTAATCACACTTCAGTTACTAACATTGCCCCGACACGCGTTACTTCGCTACTAAAACGTCATAATCACACTGACAGAGGAGAGGGGTTTCCGCCGCAGGTTTATATGTACGTAATCTGCGCGTCCACATCTCCGCGTGTAGTGCTGGGTAAACATGGCTGAGTCAGCGATAACTCTCGAGGGGTGGAGGTATGCCCATTACTTTGAGTTGGTCCGAAGAATAGACAGGACTGTGACGGTGAGGTGCAAACTGTGTCCAGGCCAGAAGCTTTGACGGCCCGTCCACACAGCAGCTTTGAAAAAATCTTGAAAATCTTGGAGCTGGGCGTGTCCTTGAGCTTGGGGATTTTTTGCGAGCAACGCGACCAACAACCAATCACATGAATCTCCCGCCCCCGACATACAAAGCAAAAAAACCCGGGGATTTTATGCGAGCAATATATATATATATATAAACTCCCCAAACAGGCGAAAACCTACCAGTTTCCCCCACTGTCTCTGGCACCTCCCTCCATGCCTGGTTCCTCCGGTTTGTATCCCGTTAATAGTTCTGGTCGTAAAGAACCGGGTGATTTGCTACCGTAATTTCTCGTTTGGAATATGTTAGAGTTTATTGAAGGATAAATGTGTTTTCATAATGTATTCTCATAAATGTGTTACAAGAAGCATAATGGAGGAACAGAGAACAGTCTGTTCAAATGGCACACATACACACACACACAGATTCACATGACTGAGAGTCACAAGATTCACACTAACAAATAAGGCGTTGGTCAACACCACATGATTGTCATGTTACTGTATTGTTGAAATAAAAAGAATGCACTGGGAGAAGGCGAGTTGGAGTTGGTTAAGGAGTGGACATTGCATGTCACTCGCCGATTCTCCTTGCAGCAAGTAAACTTGAAACTCGAGTACTGTTATCTTTGTTCACTGGGTTTGGTATATTTGAACCGAGCTGGGGTTTTACCCTTACAAAGTAATATAGATACCTCACAGAATATGAGGAAATGAACTGCGGTCTGGTTCTCCCAGCTTACACGCGGTTTGATTGGCTAGCGCTTGAACTGTCAGATTTGCATAAACGGGATTTGATTGGCTGACGCTTCCAGCTCAGCTTCAAAAGTTGAACATTGCTCAACTTTGAATCCTGAAAATCCTGGAAATCTTCGCTTTGCTTCCCCACAATGCAGTTCGGCGAAAAGCGTGGCAAAGTGATGTCATCCCCATTCAAAGTCAATGGGCAGAAGCGTCAAACCTCAACAAGCACCTGCAAAGAACACATGCTGAGGTGAAGCTAATAGCTAAGGACCCCCGGACCCAGAGGGAGGATGTTGTGAGTGCGCCGCCGCCGACTCCGAAGCAGCAACAATTAGAATGTGGAGGAGCGCTAACCAAATCAGAGATGGACAGGCTTGTAGCATCCTTCATAGTAGAGGACATGTTGCCCATGTGCACAGTGGACTCACCACCGCTCAGAGATACACTGCACAACATACAGATAGCAGGAGACAGAGGACAGCCACGGTCAGACAGGAGAACATTCAGGATCTGGATCAGTCTGTGACAACTGAACCAAAGAGAACATTTGAAACTTCAGCAGTCTGCGTGGTCTGCCTGTAGGGAGGGGCGGCGAGTAAAGTAACGACCCCATCTCTGACACACACACACACACACACACACACACACACACACACACACACACACACACACACACACACACACACACACACACACACACACACACACACACACACACACACACATACTTAGACACACACACACACACACACACACACACACACACACACACACACTCACCGGGATGCTCTGGAAGATCTGGAACCTCCCGCTCAGCCAGATGTAAACCGTGGAGCTGATGGCGGTGGTTTTCCCGTCGAACGTGTTGGCGACGGCCAGGAAGTGGTACGGTTCCACGGAGAAGAACTCCCAGTCGTACGCTCCGGACGTGGAGAGAGTCTGGTTCACCTCAAACAGCTGTGTGTGTGTGGGGACCAACACCAGAGTGTGTGTGTTAGTGTCTTTGAGTGTTTGTGGGGACCAACACCAGAGTGTGTGTGTTAGTGTCTTTGAGTGTTTGTGGGGACCAACACCAGAGTGAGTGTGTTAGTGTCTTTGAGTGTTTGTGGGGACCAACACCAGAG
>NW_022990934.1:7500-42500 GCF_902827175.1 Gymnodraco acuticeps
CATATGCTGGTTCGGCAACGCCACTGAGGCTCAGAAAGAGTCAGTCAGGAGGGCCGTAACATTGTCCAGTAAATTGTCAGGAATCTCAATTTTCTAGAATGCTTATACAAGGACAGAGTTTTAAAAATGGCACACAATATTGTGAGTGACCTGAGGCACCCTCTTGCCTCAATTATGTTGTTGTCAGTGATGTAGATTTGATCTTTTTAAATGCCTTTGTGATGTGCTGCAACCCATTTACGAATACTACTATATATATATTTAGTGGAGGATTTTAGGTAATTCTTTTTATATTCATTTTTTTCATTATATTTTCCTGAAATTCACGGATATATATTTGGGTAATTCTTTGTA
Source organism: Gymnodraco acuticeps (assembly GCF_902827175.1). Taxonomy (NCBI): domain Eukaryota; kingdom Metazoa; phylum Chordata; class Actinopteri; order Perciformes; family Bathydraconidae; genus Gymnodraco; species Gymnodraco acuticeps. The sequence goes on from NW_022990934.1 coordinate 7,855, forward strand.
TATTTATTTATATTTTTACTGAATATCTTTCTGACATTTTTCTCACATTTATTTACATTTTCTAGGAGATGTTTCTGATAGTTTAAAAATGTTCTTCTGGGACATTTTCAAATTCTTTTTTTATTAATTAATTAATTATATTTTCCTAAAATTATCAAATATAATTTGATAATTCTTTGTTGTGTATTTATATTATTCCTGGATTTGTTACTGCCATTTTACCCATATCTCTTTATTATTATTTGTAAATGTATTAATTGTATTGTTTTTGTTAGGATATTTCTTCTGACATTTGACTAATACTTTCGGAGAAATGTCCCTTATATATTTTTGGGAGATTTATTTGTACATTTATTATAAGTTTTTCAAGATTTTTTTCAGATTTTCTTTTTTTAAACGAAGCATTTGTTGAATTAATTAAGGCCCTGCAACTGATTCACCAGCTCTTATGTAATGTAATGTAGTTATTTGAATCACAGAGGACACGTTGGTCCTGAAGACCTTTAGCTGGTCAGAAACCAGAATCCTAACGTTAGTCCCAGTTTGAGTTCAGTTGGATCACCTGTTGGCTGCAGCCAGGAAGAGGCCTTCAGACGGGATGGAGAACACCTCCACGTCGAAGGTCTCTGAGCTGGTGTAAAGGTCCTGGTGGTCCTCTACATAGTCCAGACGCTCCTGATCTGCAGAGAGGAGACACGTGGAGGTAAAGGTGGGGTTCAGTATTTAAAATTATATAAAAAATGGGGTGGGATTAAATAAATGTTTAATCCCAAGCAGACAAAGTCTTCTGTGCCTTTAATATAATGTCAGTCCCCCCTAGAAGGGAATCATTTTGGGGGAAAATCTTTGTACATTCATTCATTTTATTTATTTTTTCCCCTGAAATGTTACGAATATTTGTTGATAATATCTTCGTTTATATATTTAAATTTTTTCGGATTTTTTCCTCACATTATTCTGGACTTTTTGTAGAATTGTAATCACATTTTACTGGTATTCTTCATTAAAGCCTCACGGTGCAGCAGCGTCCTCCAGCAGACACTTCCGCTGATACGGTTTTTAAGCTATTAACTTCATCATTTCTTCTGTGCCTTTAATATAATGTCAGTCCCCCCTATAGGTGATTCATTTTAGGGAGCAATCTTTGTACATTTATTCATTTAATTTTTATATTTTTCTGAAATGAAACAAATATATTTTAAATAATTCCGATAATGAATTTATTTCCTTCTGGAATTTTTTTCTTAAATGATTCCGGAAGTATTATCCCATTTTACTGGTATTTTTCATTAGAAAAAAGACTCTGTGACCCCGGGGTTAGGTACCTGGGCTTGATTCAGGATAGTATTATTGGAAAGGAGGACCTCTACCTCTTTGAAATCTTGATACTAGCGGGTAAAAAGGCCATCACACGGAACTGGTTACTATGGAAAGACTGACCTACTGTCTAAGGACTAAAGCAGAGATCTGTGAACAACGCTGGGAGAAATGGACAATGTACAAGGAAAAAGAAAGACTGTAAACATGGAGTAGTGTGTTCCCCTGTTTTGTGTTTTCTTTTTTTTCTACATATGTAGTTGTGTGTGATATGTATTTGTCAAATGAAAATGAAAGAATTTAAAAAATAAAAAGTCTCACGGTGCAGCAGCGTCCTCCAGCGTCCTCCGTCACAGATGAAGAGGCCTCGGCTCTGGGCGTTGAACCACAGCTGACCCCGTTCTGGTTCTGAACACAGAGGACGGGTTCCCAAAGTCACGTGGGCCTCCGCCTCTGAAACACAACAAGAGACAATCGTTAGCATCCAAAGATAATCAATAAACAGCTAATTTAATGGTAAAACATCACAGCCTGGGACTTGTTCATTAATCTGACTGCGTTATCAGAATCAGGTTTATTGGGGCAGTCTGGGCTCATTTGCACCCCTTAAAGGTGGGGTAGGTAAGTTTGAGAAACCGGCTCGAGATACACTTGTTGTTATATTCCATGGAATGCTCTTAACATCCCGATAGCATTGAATATCTGAAGTGCTTTGACAAAAAAATCCATAACAACATTTCATCTGTGGAAGCCGTAGTACTGTAAAAAGTACAACCAATCCGTTTAGCCCGGCTAAACGGATTGGATTGCCGCCCTGTCTGTCAGACTTCCATCTCGTGCACGCACAAATGTATCTCGTGCCCTCATTAGGCGTGCCGTCATTGGGCGTGCATTGCGCGTTCATGTGTGTTGGAGGAGGTGCTCTGTAAGGAAGTCTGAAGGAAGGGGCGGATTCTTTTCAGCTGTGTACTTTCAAATTTTAGTGCACTCGAGCCAGTTTCTGAAACTTACCTACCCCACCTTTAAGTTTATTTATTTATGCCATATATACTATTTTGTATGTTCTTTCCCACTATGACTATGCATGTCATTAAGTTTGGTATTCCTGTCATGCTGTGTTTTTTCTTTATTATTTCTTGTTTGTCTTCTCTGTTGGAAAAGAGAAGCGTGATTTCCACCCAAAGAAGTCTGAACTATTAGAATGGGAGGGATGAAACCCTCTTTAATGGTCACTGTTAGGGAATAATTCTCCTAGCTATCTAAGCTTTTGCCCTTTGACGTTTATGACCAACCCTGACGTCTGGAAAGGGGCTGCTTCAGCCATATGTTGTTGTTCCCAGTTTATGACCGGGCAACTCTCGGTCACAAATGACTTATTGTTGTGAGTACGCTGGAACGCTTCCTTCTCGGTGTTTGTGGACTCCAAGGTGTGAAATCTTCGAGGCCACAAGTGTCAGACGCAAGTGATTCAGTGTTCCCAGCTGTTTAGGCTATCTCCTCAAATATGTTTATTCCACGATAGTTATTCAAATCTTTATTCTTCCCCTTATTATTATTTCACCAATACTTTGGCTCTCCATAACTTCAGCTTACTTTCAGCTACAGAAACCATTCAAATATTAAACTATTCAGCCTGTTCAGGAATCGATGGGAAACCTTCAACTTTTTTAAAATATTTTATACTTTTTTAAATATTCAGCTTTTTAAACTCTTTTTTTTAACATGGAAGTCAATGGGAGATGCCTTCAAAGCCTCTTTTAACTAGACCTTACAGCTACAGACTTCATTCCAACTTTAAAATGATCACAAGACCTTCAGCTATTCAATTTTCATTCAGATTTTTGATATCTTTTAAACTTTTTCAGATATTGAATTTAGTTTGGAGCTTGGTAGAGAGGCCTTTTTCAGATATTGAATTTAGTTTGGAGCTTGGTAGAGAGGCCTTTTTCAGATATTGAATTTAGTTTGGAGCTTGGTAGAGAGGCCTTTTTCAGATATTGAATTTAGTTTGGAGCTTGGTAGAGAGGCCTTTTTCAGATATTGAATTTAGTTTGGAGCTTGGTAGAGAGGCCTTTTCAGATATTGAATTTAGTTTGGAGCTTGGTAGAGAGGCCTTTTCAGATATTGAATTTAGTTTGGAGCTTGGTAGAGAGGCCTTTTCAGATATTGAATTTAGTTTGGAGCTTGGTAGAGAGGCCTTTTCAGATATTGAATTTAGTTTGGAGCTTGGTAGAGAGGCCTTTTCAGATGTTAACATTAGAGTGGATGGAGCAGCTCGTTAAATCTAGAGTGCTTTGATCTCAAAACAGAGTGCAGCAGTGCTTGAAATCCTCCCCAAAAATGCTTTAAACTTGCCATAATTCCCAAACCCTACACAGGAAAACCTCTCCTAGGTTGGAAAATAAAAACAAATTAAGAAAAAATAATAAACAAAATGCCTCTTGAGGGCATGAAGAGACAAAAACGTTCAACATGTCTCCATTAAGATCAATTGTAAATACAGCCTGCTCTTTCCTCACAGCACCAGCTGCAAACCTTTAGTTAATCTGCCAAAAATGCCACATTATTGACCCAAAAGTACAAACAAAGCATAGACACTCCCCACGGTCCTGAGACGCTCCACGCATTGAAATTTCACCGATATCTGTTACAGTTCTTCAACAAAACGTTCACATGTAAGAGCTTTATCTCTCATTCAGATCATTGGAAAAGCTCCGCTCTGACTGATTACGGCACATCACCATGGAAACCTTTGATCTCTGGACTCACGGGCAGTTGCTATGATAAGACCTCGTTAGCTCAAACACCTGTGTGATGATGTCATAACTCCAGCTGACAGCAACCATCACACTGAACAGCTGAGTGACATCTAATCAGAGCAGACACGCCCACAGACACACGCACACACACAGACACACACACACTGGGTGTCTCTAACACATATGTAAAGACACACACACACAAACAGGCCAAAGGCCTTTGCCCACCTAACCATTGTTTTTATGGGTGAACCATTGATTGATGTCAGACATCTCATTTAGTTTTTCTACACCTCACACTCTCCAAAACCAAACACCCCTTCAAAAGAAAAGCCCTATAGATGTAATGCTACTTGAACTTATACTACTACGTACATCTGATATGTAACTCCTTCAGCCTACTTTCAGCTGCACAAACTATTCAGCTATTAACTTGTTCAGCTATTTCAGGACAATGAGGCTACACATGTTGTTTATACCTTTTCTTTTAAATATTAAGCTTCTTCACTGTTTTTCCTCCTCTTCCAGTTTAACATTTCACTTTCAAGTGTTCAACAAAGTCTTTGCAATGCATTTCAGCTGTAACAATTTCATTCAAATCATTTCACTTTTCTGCATTTCTCCACTAAGTTCAGCAACACACTGACTAGGTCTCTGTAGCTAGAAGCAGCTACCATTCAGCTAATAACATATTTAGCTTTTTCTGCATTTTCAGCTAAATTCAGCCACAGATGTTCACAGTTTACAGCATTCACAGTTTACAGCATTCGCACGCATTTGCAGGAAATGCATTTTCTAGTTACTCTCTGTGAACCAGTTAAAAGGTATAGCAAGAGAGAGGCTCTTCAGAATTGACCTGGCAACTCTCCCGTGCAGTCAGACCGCTGACTCGTGACTTGTTCTGTGAATTCACTGGCCGAAGCTCCAAATAAACCATCAATGTTTGACATCAAAGCTCCTGCTCTTCCCGCGTCTCCTTCCTGAGTCGGTGACTCCCACTGCATTGCTACACAGAAGTTTCCCCCACAGTCACACAGCACACACAGTGAAATGTGTTCTCTGCTTTTAACCCCATCCTAGTACGAGGGGTCTAGTACGAGGAGCAGTGGGCAGCTATTGTACAGCACCCGGGGAGCAATGGGAGTGGGGGGGTGTCCGATGCCTTGCTCAAGGGCACCACGGCAGGGCAGGAGGTGAACTGGGACCTCTCCAAGTAGCAGTCCACACTCCATACTTAGGTTGGGGACTTGAACCGGCGACCCTGCGGCTCCCAGTCCAAGCCCCTACTGACTGAGCCACTGCCGTGTATTGCCTACACTTGTATGCTTCTTCTCAATAAAAATATCTAGACTTACTTAGACTTAATTTAGAAAATGTAAAACACAGATAAAGAACTATTTTAAGAAAACTATAATAACATTAAAAAATAATATATAGTCAAATATAGCAGTAACTACATAGAACTCTCACTATACTAGCATTTTACGGAACATTTTCCTTTTTTTCCTGTGAGAAATTAGCACTTTGACTGCAGTAATGTGAACACTTCATACAAAGAACAACATGTACCTCTGTAATGAGGGCTATAAGGTAAATACTGCAGTACAAGTACCTCCCGTTGTCCAGACAGTGAGGAGCATCATTACCTGTGATGGAAAGCCCCTCTGTCACAGAACTGAGAACCATTTATTGTTTGTGATTTCAGCGTCTGGTTTTCAACAGTAACTGTATCTGAGTGTGGTTTCACTGACAGCTCTGTGTTAATTAAGGTAATGAAGGTCTTCGTCACTCCTTCAGACCACACGTCTTCATCATGAGCAGACAGGGAGAGATGACTCTTATTAAATAAATCATCACACGTCAGTCAGCATCAGCTGCAGGGAGATCAACCCCAGAGATAACTGAGAAACCTGGAGGAAAACTACAGCACACAGGACGTTAGAGATAAAGGAGAGCTGTTAGCTCCAGTAGAGTATTAGCACCTAATGTTAGCACCATTACAAGTATACTGAACTAGCTGTTAGCTTCATTGGAAGTATTAGCACCTAATGTTAGCACCATTACAAGTATACTGAACTAGCTATTAGCTCCAGTAAAGTATTAGCACCTAATGTTAGCACCATTACAATTATACTGAACTAGCTGTTAGCTCCAGTAAAGTATTAGCACCTAATGTTAGCACCATTACAAGTATACTGAACTAGCTGTTAGCTCCAGTAAAGTATTAGCACCATTACAATTATATTGAACTAGCTGTTAGCTCCAGTAAAGTATTAGCACCATTACAATTATATTGAACTAGCTGTTAGCTCCAGTAAAGTATTAGCACCTAATGTTAGCACCATTACAAGTATACTGAACTAGCTGTTAGCTTCATTAGAAGTATTAGCACCTAATGTTAGCACCATTACAAGTATACTGAACTAGCTATTAGCTCCAGTAAAGTATTAGCACCTAATGTTAGCACCATTACAATTATACTGAACTAGCTGTTAGCTCCAGTAAAGTATTAGCACCTAATGTTAGCACCATTACAATTACACTGAACTAGCTGTTAGCTCCAGTAAAGTATTAGCATCTAATGTTAGCACCATTACAATTATATTGAACTAGCTGTTAGCTCCAGTAAAGTATTAGCACCCAATGTTAGCACCATTACAAGTATACTGAACTAGCTGTTAGCTCCAGTAAAGTATTAGCATCTAATGTTAGCACCATTACAATTACACTGAACTAGCTGTTAGCTCTAGGAGAAGTATTATCTTTAAGATATACTCATCTCTTTCGACTCCACTTTGAGCGATATAACTATTAACAGAGCACTTATATACTAATAAAGGGCTGGCTTATCTAAAGCCAGTTGAGTAGCACTTGAAATGTTTGGCTCTATGAAACCTGATGTACTTTATGATTCTGTTTTCATCAAGTTTGTATTTTGTTGGTCGAACGCACTTATTGTAAGTCGCTTTGGATAAAAGCGTCAGCTAAATGCAATGTAATCTAATGTAATGTAATATTAGCACCAATGTTAGCATTATTTGCCGAAATTACCTGGTAGTACAATTTAAAGAATTATGATTTAGCTGTTAGCCCCTCCTGCTAGTACCATTACAAGTATGCATACAATGGAGTAGGCTACCTCCTGTACCATTATTCCAAATGAGCTAATTACAACGTTAAAAAGTACTCTTAAATTAGCTGTTAGCAACATAGACAGCATTCAAAATTAGCTGTTAGCACTTTCTGTTAGCAACATTTAGAGACTGAATATTTAAAACTTAACAGGCCTGAGTTCTGTTAGCTTTAGCGTCACTCTGATAGCATAATATGACTTTAGATCCTGCTAGATAAATTGAGTGTAATAATATAATAAGATTGGGAGGGATGAAACCCTCTTTAATGGTCACACATGCAGAGCACACAGCACACAGTGACATTTGTTCTCTGCTTTTAACCCATCCTAGTGCCAGGAGGCTAGCACTAGGAGCCAGAGCTATTGCACAGCGCCCGGGGAGCAATGGGAGTGGGGGGGAAGGGGGTTGTCCAGTGCCTTGCTCAAGGGCTCCACGGCAGGGCAGGAGGTGAACTGGGACCTCTCCAAGTAGCAGTCCACACTCCATTTCTAGGTCTGGTCGGGGACTTGAACCGGCGACCCAACAGCTCCCAGCCCAAGCCCCTACTGACTGAGCCACTGCCTATTTTCATATCCTATAACATACAAATCAGGGCATAAACATATTTATCCTTTGACAAGAATCCCTGTCAGACATATTAAAGAGTGCAGTGAGCAGGTAAACCAAACACAGCCCAGACAGCCGTCAGGTTTATATAAGGTGAGTCACAAATAGTTCAGTCTGTGAGCCTCAGGCTGATCTACAGACTCTTCAGATCACTGCCAGGCTCTTAAACCCCACACAGTATTAACTCATTCATATTAAAGTCTCTCTCACCATGTGCTCCAACCCAGTCTCCCGGCATTTCGTGTTATAGTCACGAATGTAATCTATTGATTCGTGTTCACCAACACAAGTTACCCTTTTCTTCGTGTCACACAGAACGATTTTAAAAGCCATGTGTTTCTGTTGGTAGGATGCTTCGTGCCTGTGTCTTTTTGTCCGGTCGGGTCTTGGAAGACCGGAAGCTGTGGGGTTCATAAAAACACTCAATATTGAGAGACTGCACTGACCTCACCACCTTCAAAACACTCAATACTGAGAGACTGCACTGACCTCACCACCTTCAAAACACTCAATACTGAGAGACTGGGCACTGACCCCCTTCAACACTACTGCAGATACTGCACTGACCTCACCACCTTAAAACACTCATACTGAGAGACTGCCTGACCTCACCATCCTTCAAAACACTCAATACTGAGAGACTGCGCATGACCTCCACCACCTTCAAAACACTCACTACTGAGAGACTGCTCTGACCTCACCTCCTTCAAAACACTCAATACTGAGAGACTGCACTGACCTCACCACCTTCAAAACACTCAATACTGAGAGACTGCACTGACCTCACCACCTTCAAAACACTCAATACTGAGAGACTGCTCTGACCTCACCACCTTCAAAACACTCAATACTGAGAGACTGCTCTGACCTCACCACCTTCAAAACACTCAATACTGAGAGACTGCACTGACCTCACCACCTTCAAAACACTCACTACTGAGAGACTGCTCTGACCTCACCACCTTCAAAACACTCAATACTGAGAGACTGCACTGACCTCACCACCTTCAAACACTCAATACTGAGAGACTGCACTGACCTCACCACCTTCAAAACACTCAATACTGAGAGACTGCTCTGACCTCACCACCTTCAAAACACTCAATACTGAGAGACTGCTCTGACCTCACCTCCTTCAAAACACTCACTACTGAGAGACTGCTCTGACCTCACCACCTTCAAAACACTCAATACTGAGAGACTGCACTGACCTCACCACCTTCAAAACACTCAATACTGAGAGACTGTTTCTGACCTCACCACCTTCAAAACACTCAATACTGAGAGACTGCTCTGACCTTCACCTCCTTCAAAACACTCACTACTGAGAGACTGCACTGACCTCACCTCCTTCAAAACACTCACTACTGAGAGACTGCACTGACCTCACCTCCTTCAAAACACTCACTACTGAGAGACTGCTCTGACCTCACCACCTTCAAAACACTCAATACTGAGAGACTGCACTGACCTCACCTCCTTCAAAACACTCACTACTGAGAGACTGCACTGACCTCACCTCCTTCAAAACACTCACTACTCAGAGACTGCACTGACCTCACCTCCTTCAAAACACTCACTACTCAGAGACTGCACTGACCTCACCTCCTTCAAAACACTCAATACTGAGAGACTGCACTGACCTCACCACCTTCAAAACATTCACTACTGAGAGACTGCTCTGACCTCACCTCCTTCAAAACACTCACTACTGAGAGACTGCACTGACCTCACCTCCTTCAAAACATTCACTACTGAGAGACTGCTCTGACCTCACCTCCTTCAAAACACTCACTACTGAGAGACTGCACTGACCTCACCTCCTTCAAAACACTCACTACTGAGAGACTGCTCTGACCTCACCACCTTCAAAACACTCAATACTGAGAGACTGCACTGACCTCACCACCTTCAAAACACTCAATACTGAGAGACTGCACTGACCTCACCTCCTTCAAAACACTCACTACTGAGAGACTGCACTGACCTCACCTCCTTCAAAACACTCAATACTGAGAGACTGCACTGACCTCACCTCCTTCAAAACACTCACTACTGAGAGACTGCACTGACTTCACCTCCTTCAAAACACTCACTACTGAGAGACTGCACTGACCTCACCTCCTTCAAAACACTCACTACTGAGAGACTGCACTGACCTCACCTCCTTCAAAACACTCACTACTGAGAGACTGCTCTGACCTCACCACCTTCAAAACACTCAATACTGAGAGACTGCTCTGACCTCACCTCCTTCAAAACACTCACTACTGAGAGACTGCACTGACCTCACCTCCTTCAAAACACTCAATACTGAGAGACTGCACTGACCTCACCTCCTTCAAAACACTCACTACTGAGAGACTGCACTGACCTCACCACCTTCAAAACACTCAATACTGAGAGACTGCACTGACCTCACCTCCTTCAAAACACTCACTACTGAGAGACTGCTCTGACCTCACCTCCTTCAAAACACTCACTACTGAGAGACTGCACTGACCTCACCTCCTTCAAAACACTCAATACTGAGAGACTGCACTGACCTCACCTCCTTCAAAACACTCACTACTGAGAGACTGCACTGACCTCACCTCCTTCAAAACACTCACTACTGAGAGACTGCACTGACCTCACCTCCTTCAAAACACTCAATACTGAGAGACTGCTCTGACCTCACCACCTTCAAAACACTCAATATTGAGAGACTGCACTGACCTCACCACCTTCAAAACACTCAATACTGAGAGACTGCACTGACCTCACCACCTTCAAAACACTCAATACTGAGAGACTGCTCTGACCTCACCACCTTCAAAACACTCAATACTGAGAGACTGCTCTGACCTCACCTCCTTCAAAACACTCACTACTGAGAGACTGCTCTGACCTCACCACCTTCAAAACACTCAATACTGAGAGACTGCACTGACCTCACCACCTTCAAAACACTCAATACTGAGAGACTGTTCTGACCTCACCACCTTCAAAACACTCAATACTGAGAGACTGCTCTGACCTCACCTCCTTCAAAACACTCACTACTGAGAGACTGCACTGACCTCACCTCCTTCAAAACACTCACTACTGAGAGACTGCACTGACCTCACCTCCTTCAAAACACTCACTACTGAGAGACTGCTCTGACCTCACCACCTTCAAAACACTCAATACTGAGAGACTGCACTGACCTCACCTCCTTCAAAACACTCACTACTGAGAGACTGCACTGACCTCACCTCCTTCAAAACACTCACTACTCAGAGACTGCACTGACCTCACCTCCTTCAAAACACTCACTACTCAGAGACTGCACTGACCTCACCTCCTTCAAAACACTCAATACTGAGAGACTGCACTGACCTCACCACCTTCAAAACATTCACTACTGAGAGACTGCTCTGACCTCACCTCCTTCAAAACATTCACTACTGAGAGACTGCTCTGACCTCACCTCCTTCAAAACACTCACTACTGAGAGACTGCACTGACCTCACCTCCTTCAAAACATTCACTACTGAGAGACTGCACTGACCTCACCTCCTTCAAAACACTCACTACTGAGAGACTGCACTGACCTCACCTCCTTCAAAACACTCACTACTGAGAGACTGCTCTGACCTCACCACCTTCAAAACACTCAATACTGAGAGACTGCACTGACCTCACCACCTTCAAAACACTCAATACTGAGAGACTGCACTGACCTCACCTCCTTCAAAACACTCACTACTGAGAGACTGCACTGACCTAACCTCCTTCAAAACACTCAATACTGAGAGACTGCACTGACCTCACCTCCTTCAAAACACTCACTACTGAGAGACTGCACTGACTTCACCTCCTTCAAAACACTCACTACTGAGAGACTGCACTGACCTCACCTCCTTCAAAACACTCACTACTGAGAGACTGCACTGACCTCACCTCCTTCAAAACACTCACTACTGAGAGACTGCTCTGACCTCACCACCTTCAAAACACTCAATACTGAGAGGACTGCTCTGACCTCACCTCCTTCAAAAACACTCACTACTGAGAGACTGCACTGACCTCACCTCCTTCAAAACACTCAATACTGAGAGACTGCACTGACCTCACCTCCTTCAAAACACTCACTACTGAGAGACTGCACTGACCTCACCACCTTCAAAACACTCAATACTGAGAGACTGCACTGACCTCACCTCCTTCAAAACACTCACTACTGAGAGACTGCTCTGACCTCACCTCCTTCAAAACACTCACTACTGAGAGACTGCACTGACCTCACCTCCTTCAAAACACTCAATACTGAGAGACTGCACTGACCTCACCTCCTTCAAAACACTCACTACTGAGAGACTGCACTGACCTCACCTCCTTCAAAACACTCAATACTGAGAGACTGCACTGACCTCACCACCTTCAAAACACTCAATACTGAGAGACTGCTCTGACCTCACCTCCTTCAAAACACTCAATACTGAGAGACTGCACTGACCTCACCTCCTTCAAAACACTCAATACTGAGAGACTGCACTGACCTCACCACCTTCAAAACACTCACTACTGAGAGACTGCACTGACCTCACCTCCTTCAAAACACTCACTACTGAGAGACTGCACTGACCTCACCTCCTTCAAAACACTCAATACTGAGAGACTGCACTGACCTCACCTCCTTCAAAACACTCACTACTGAGAGACTGCACTGACCTCACCACCTTCAAAACACTCACTACTGAGAGACTGCTCTGACCTCACCTCCTTCAAAACACTCACTACTGAGAGACTGCACTGACCTCACCACCTTCAAAACACTCAATACTGAGAGACTGCACTGACCTCACCACCTTCAAAACACTCAATACTGAGAGACTGCACTGACCTCACCACCTTCAAAACACTCACTACTGAGAGACTGCTCTGACCTCACCACCTTCAAAACACTCACTACTGAGAGACTGCACTGACCTCACCACCTTCAAAACACTCAATACTGAGAGACTGCACTGACCTCACCACCTTCAAAACACTCACTACTGAGAGACTGCACTGACCTCACCACCTTCAAAACACTCACTACTGAGAGACTGCACTGACCTCACCTCCTTCAAAACACTCACTACTGAGAGACTGCACTGACCTCACCTCCTTCAAAACACTCAATACTGAGAGACTGCACTGACCTCACCTCCTTCAAAACACTCAATACTGAGAGACTGCTCTGACCTCACCTCCTTCAAAACACTCACTACTGAGAGACTGCTCTGACCTCACCACCTTCAAAACACTCAATACTGAGAGACTGCACTGACCTCACCTCCTTCAAAACACTCACTACTGAGAGACTGCACTGACCTCACCTCCTTCAAAACACTCACTACTGAGAGACTGCACTGACCTCACCACCTTCAAAACACTCAATACTGAGAGACTGCACTGACCTCACCTCCTTCAAAACACTCAATACTGAGAGACTGCTCTGACCTCACCTCCTTCAAAACACTCAATACTGAGAGACTGCTCTGACCTCACCTCCTTCAAAACACTCAATACTGAGAGACTGCACTGACCTCACCTCCTTCAAAACACTCAATACTGAGAGACTGCACTGACCTCACCTCCTTCAAAACACTCACTACTGAGAGACTGCACTGACCTCACCTCCTTCAAAACACTCAATACTGAGAGACTGCTCTGACCTCACCTCCTTCAAAACACTCAATACTGAGAGACTGCTCTGACCTCACCTCCTTCAAAACACTCACTACTGAGAGACTGCACTGACCTCACCTCCTTCAAAACACTCAATACTGAGAGACTGCTCTGACCTCACCTCCTTCAAAACACTCACTACTGAGAGACTGCTCTGACCTCACCACCTTCAAAACACTCAATACTGAGAGACTGCACTGACCTCACCTCCTTCAAAACACTCACTACTGAGAGACTGCACTGACCTCACCTCCTTCAAAACACTCACTACTGAGAGACTGCACTGACCTCACCACCTTCAAAACACTCAATACTGAGAGACTGCACTGACCTCACCTCCTTCAAAACACTCAATACTGAGAGACTGCTCTGACCTCACCTCCTTCAAAACACTCAATACTGAGAGACTGCTCTGACCTCACCTCCTTCAAAACACTCAATACTGAGAGACTGCACTGACCTCACCTCCTTCAAAACACTCAATACTGAGAGACTGCACTGACCTCACCTCCTTCAAAACACTCACTACTGAGAGACTGCACTGACCTCACCTCCTTCAAAACACTCAATACTGAGAGACTGCTCTGACCTCACCTCCTTCAAAACACTCAATACTGAGAGACTGCTCTGACCTCACCTCCTTCAAAACACTCACTACTGAGAGACTGCTCTGACCTCACCTCCTTCAAAACACTCAATACTGAGAGACTGCACTGACCTCACCTCCTTCAAAACACTCACTACTGAGAGACTGCACTGACCTCACCTCCTTCAAAACACTCACTACTGAGAGACTGCTCTGACCTCACCTCCTTCAAAACACTCACTACTGAGAGACTGCTCTGACCTCACCTCCTTCAAAACACTCAATACTGAGAGACTGCACTGACCTCACCTCCTTCAAAACACTCACTACTGAGAGACTGCTCTGACCTCACCTCCTTCAAAACACTCACTACTGAGAGACTGCACTGACCTCACCTCCTTCAAAACACTCACTACTGAGAGACTGCTCTGACCTCACCTCCTTCAAAACACTCACTACTGAGAGACTGCTCTGACCTCACCTCCTTCAAAACACTCAATACTGAGAGACTGCTCTGACCTCACCTCCTTCAAAACACTCAATACTGAGAGACTGCACTGACCTCACCTCCTTCAAAACACTCACTACTGAGAGACTGCTCTGACCTCACCTCCTTCAAAACACTCAATACTGAGAGACTGCACTGACCTCACCTCCTTCAAAACACTCAATACTGAGAGACTGCACTGACCTCACCTCCTTCAAAACACTCAATACTCAGAGACTGCACTGACCTCACCTCCTTCAAAACACTCAATACTCAGAGACTGCACTGACCTCACCTCCTTCAAAACACTCAATACTGAGCGACTGCACTGACCTCACCTCCTTCAAAACACTCACTACTGAGAGACTGCTCTGACCTCACCTCCTTCAAAACACTCACTACTGAGAGACTGCACTGACCTCACCTCCTTCAAAACACTCACTACTGAGAGACTGCTCTGACCTCACCTCCTTCAAAACACTCACTACTGAGAGACTGCTCTGACCTCACCTCCTTCAAAACACTCAATACTGAGAGACTGCACTGACCTCACCTCCTTCAAAACACTCACTACTGAGAGACTGCACTGACCTCACCTCCTTCAAAACACTCAATACTGAGAGACTGCTCTGACCTCACCTCCTTCAAAACACTCACTACTGAGAGACTGCACTGACCTCACCTCCTTCAAAACACTCAATACTGAGAGACTGCACTGACCTCACCTCCTTCAAAACACTCACTACTGAGAGACTGCACTGACCTCACCTCCTTCAAAACACTCAATACTGAGAGACTGCTCTGACCTCACCTCCTTCAAAACACTCAATACTGAGAGACTGCACTGACCTCACCTCCTTCAAAACACTCACTACTGAGAGACTGCACTGACCTCACCTCCTTCAAAACACTCACTACTGAGAGACTGCACAGACCTCACCTCCTTCAAAACACTCACTACTGAGAGACTGCTCTGACCTCACCTCCTTCAAAACACTCACTACTGAGAGACTGCACTGACCTCACCTCCTTCAAAACACTCACTACTGAGAGACTGCACTGACCTCACCTCCTTCAAAACACTCACTACTGAGAGACTGCCTCTGACCTTCACCTCCTTCAAAACACTCACTACTGAGAGACTGCTCTGACCTCACCTCCTTCAAAACACTCACTACTGAGAGACTGCACTGACCTCACCTCCTTCAAAACACTCAATACTGAGAGACTGCTCTGACCTCACCTCCTTCAAAACACTCACTACTGAGAGACTGCACTGACTTCACCTCCTTCAAAACACTCAATACTGAGAGACTGCACTGACCTCACCTCCTTCAAACACTCACTACTGAGAGACTGCACTGACCTCACCTCCTTCAAAACACTCACTACTGAGAGACTGCTCTGACCTCACCTCCTTCAAAACACTCACTACTGAGAGACTGCTCTGACCTCACCTCCTTCAAAACACTCACTACTGAGAGACTGCACAGACCTCACCTCCTTCAAAACACTCACTACTGAGAGACTGCACTGACCTCACCTCCTTCAAAACACTCAATACTGAGAGACTGCACTGCCCTCACCTCCTTCAAAACACTCACTACTGAGAGACTGCACTGACCTCACCTCCTTCAAAACACTCACTACTGAGAGACTGCTCTGACCTCACCTCCTTCAAAACACTCACTACTGAGAGACTGCACTGACCTCACCTCCTTCAAAACACTCACTACTGAGAGACTGCACTGACCTCACCTCCTTCAAAACACTCAATACTGAGAGACTGCTCTGACCTCACCTCCTTCAAAACACTCACTACTGAGAGACTGCACTGACCTCACCTCCTTCAAAACACTCACTACTGAGAGACTGCTCTGACCTCACCTCCTTCAAAACACTCAATACTGAGAGACTGCACTGACCTCACCTCCTTCAAAACACTCACTACTGAGAGACTGCTCTGACCTCACCTCCTTCAAAACACTCACTACTGAGAGACTGCACTGACCTCACCTCCTTCAAAACACTCACTACTGAGAGACTGCACTGACCTCACCTCCCTTCAAAACACTCACTACTGAGAGACTGCTCTGACCTCACCTCCTTCAAAACACTCACTACTGAGAGACTGCTCTGACCTCACCTCCTTCAAAACACTCACTACTGAGAGACTGCTCTGACCTCACCTCCTTCAAAACACTCACTACTGAGAGACTGCACTGACCTCACCTCCTTCAAAACACTCACTACTGAGAGACTGCACTGACCTCACCACCTTCAAAACACTCAATACTGAGAGACTGCACTGACCTCACCACCTTCAAAACACTCAATACTCAGAGACTGCACTGACCTCACCTCCTTCAAAACACTCAATACTCAGAGACTGCACTGACCTCACCACCTTCAAAACACTCAATACTGAGAGACTGCACTGACCTCACCACCTTCAAAACACTCAATACTCAGAGACTGCACTGACCTCACCTCCTTCAAAACACTCAATACTCAGAGACTGCACTGACCTCACCTCCTTCAAAACACTCAATACTCAGAGACTGCACTGACCTCACCACCTTCAAAACACTCAATACTCAGAGACTGCACTGACCTCACCACCTTCAAAACACTCAATACTGAGAGACTGCACTGACCTCACCTCCTTCAAAACACTCACTACTGAGAGACTGCACTGACCTCACCACCTTCAAAACACTCAATACTGAGAGACTGCTCTGACCTCACCTCCTTCAAAACACTCAATACTCAGAGACTGCACTGACCTCACCTCCTTCAAAACACTCAATACTGAGAGACTGCACTGACCTCACCTCCTTCAAAACACTCACTACTGAGAGACTGCACTGACCTCACCACCTTCAAAACACTCAATACTGAGAGACTGCACTGACCTCACCACCTTCAAAACACTCACTACTGAGAGACTGCACTGACCTCACCACCTTCAAAACACTCACTACTGAGAGACTGCACTGACCTCACCACCTTCAAAACACTCAATACTGAGAGACTGCACTGACCTCACCACCTTCAAAACACTCAATACTGAGAGACTGCACTGACCTCACCTCCTTCAAAACACTCACAAAAACTCACCTCTTCAATCTGGCTTTTAATGTGTGATTGTTTTTGTATTATTTGACTTTAACTATATATGTATTTGTTGTTCCTTCCTTTTCTCTTCACTACATCTGTAAAGCGTCTTTGAGCATCTGTAAAAGTGCTAACAAATTCAATCTATTATTATTATTATTATTAATATCAAGCCACGATTATTGTTTGTATTGTAAATCGTATAAAGTCAGAGTTTTGTTGCCGCGAGGGAAAGAAACGGCTCAGAGGCTCAGAGTCTGTATTTTATTAAATCTTTTTTTCCTTTTATTTGTTATTATTTGCTGCAGGCACGAAACAGACTACCAATAGAAGTACATTGCTTTTGAAGTCGTTCTGTGTGACACGAAACAAATGGGGATATCGTGTTGGTGAACACGAATCAATGGATTCGTGACGATAACACGACATGCCGTGAGACCGGGTTGGATATATAGGACATAAAACAAGTAAATACAAATAGAATTGAAATAGAGCACGAAGAGTCGACATAGAAGTAAATGGAATATGATATATTAGATAAATAATTAGCAAGATGCAAACAGGTGAATGTTTACGGATGATCTTCACAGAGTTCAGGTGTTGGTCTTTTGTCACCCTAGTATTATTGTTTCTCTGTAGACACAGAGCAACGAGTCCTGAACCTCTTTGGAGTCAATTGTAAAACCGTTTCACATTTTTGTAGATATATTTTAAACTTGAATACACTTGTTAAGCGACCACAGTTCTATTTCTGTCCCTGGCACGCGGAGAGGAATCTGATATCTGAAATATCAGAATATGCAAAAGCTATAGTTATGATCGTGAAGAGGGGGTGGACACAATAACAAGAACACACCTGCAGCAAGTCAGTCACTGTTGTTATAGAAACATAGATCAAACACACACACACTCACACACGCACTCACACACACACACACACACACACACACACACACACACACACCACACACACACACGCACACACGCACACACATGCACACACACACACACACATGCACACACACACACACACATGCACACACACACACACACACACACACACACACACACACACACACACACACACACACACACACACACACACACACACACACACACACACACACACACACACACACACTCAGGAAGCAGCTGTCTCCTCCTGTCAGTCGTGCTGCAGCTCATGTGTCTGGCCCTGTGATACCATCACAACCTGCAGGACGGCTCGACTTACTGCTTTAAATCCAGGCTGAAGAATCTTCTTTTTTACATAATGTATATATTCATATCTCACACTGTAACTTTAATTCACCTGTTATTCATCTTGTATTATCTAATGTGTTTCCAATGTGTCTTAATGCTCTGAATGTCTCTCTGTAAAGCACTTTGAATTGCCTTGTGATGAAAGGTGCTATACATAAACGTGCCTCGACATGAGACAGAGGAAAACTAAATATGCTTCATAAAACACAACTAGTTATAATAATATGTTTATATGTTCATTGAATTCATTTCTTATTTTAACAGTTACCTGTACATCATTTTTATTGAAATGTTATCTTTAATTGTATTAATCTTGTGTGAATCTGTCCTGTTTTTCACTCTCACTCTGTTGCTGCTTAAACTCCTCAATTTCCCCACCGGTATTAATAAAGGTCCATCTGATCTGAGCTTAAAGGTGGGGTGGGTAAGAATGGAGAAAGCAGCTCGAGTGCGCTAGAATCTGAAAGTACAACCGGAAACAATCTGCCCCTTCCCCAGACTTCCTTACAGAGCCCTTCCTCCAACACACACGAACGCGCACATGACCAATGAGGGCAGAGATAAGTTTGTGCACAGATGGAACACTGCCATTTCATAAGCCTTTTCATCTACAAATGTCTGCAAGTGCCAATGACATCATTTTTCTATGTTGTCTTAGACAGCTATGTTCTGTAATTTGTATTTCTCCCTCTGGCATTTTTTTTTTTCTTGTACTGAAACACTGGGTGTGTGAGGTCCAAAAATGTTGTTTGTTGCCTGGCACGGCAGGCAACAAACAACCTTTTTGGACCTCAACTGCCACAGAGGGTTATTTATATACATTTTTGCTGTTGAACAATATTGAATGTTGGTTGAATTGAGTATTGGGAGAATTTGTCAGTCTTACGAGACATGCCACCATTCAAATAAAGCACTTGTCATATGCTGATATCTGGAATGATTTATTGGTCATTGTAACTTTTAACACCAGTTTGTTGTACATTATAATACCAACACACGACATTTGACACTAGATTAGTGTTCATTTTGAACTCCCAGAGGGTTGAGGCTAATGCAAAAATGCAACACCAGCATAATGTGCATTCAACACTATCAGTGTACATTTCTAACTCTTAAAGGTGTTAGATGGGAGAAGATGTATCACTACTGTAGTCTTACTCTACACCAGGACAGTGTAAAATTGAAGCTGCAGCCAACACTGTTAGTGTTGTTATCGGCGTTGGTGTTCAGTGTTGGTGTTCACATCTTACACTCTTAGTGTTGGTATAGTAACACTATGATAGTGTTATATTGAAACCACCAGCAAAGTGTTAATTTAACACTTTGCTGGTGGTTTCAATATAAACTCTTTCATAGTGTTAAAATGAACTACATGGGTGTTGGATTTTAGATTTCAAATTTGCTGTGAAGGCTGACAGGCAGGTAGGCCATCCAGTTACTTTAGCCGGCTCAGATGATTGGTCGTGCTTTCTACAGCGCTACGGCTTCCACAGATGACATTTTATGGATTTTTTGTCAAAGCATTTTTTTTATCTTTAATACTTTAATGCTTCTTAGGTAACATGAAGCTGTCTTTGGCTCTTTTCTGCTGTAGCAACAGTGTTGCCAGCTCCATAGTAAGGAAAGTAGCTATTGGCTGTCCGAAAAGTCGCCAGAAGTCCCTAAACGACTTTATCGCCTAATTTGCATATCATGTAATGGCGGTAAAAAAAATGTTCCACCCCTAAAAGGATCAAAACTTGAAACCACCAAATCCAGACGACAGTAGATCAGAAATGTCTCTATTAGACAAAGTAGAAAGTAGAAATCTCCCTTACAATAAAGGTAGTATGCCCGTGTGTCATCTCCAATAAATGGCTTCAAGCATCCTTTAATATTTATTATAGTGTGACAGTGAAGAATCATTTACATTGTACATTTAAATCCCGCTCAAAACCAGGACGGCTTGGCGCGGGAGGGTGTGGCTGTCTCTTCTCTGCTCTGACTGCAGCTGAGCTGCTGCGGGAGGCAACTAGCGCCTGTGAGTACTATGGGAGGGCAGAGGGGCTCACGACAGCACCCGCGGCTTGGTAACTGTAGAATACGTGAGTCTCCAAACACCAGAAAAGTCCTTAATAACACCATTGCAAGTCGTTAGTCGCTTTTGACCAAAATAAGTAGCCGGAGAGTGTTTGGAAAGCTGCCGAATGTTGGCAACGCTGTGTAGCAATGTAAATGTCCCCTCTGTGGGACGAATAAAGGTATTCTGACTCTGATTCTGAAATACAAAGGATATAAACAAAGGTATTTGAACATAAATATGTAAACAGCTGTTTCTCATGTCGTTATTGTCCTTATTAACACCCCCTCCTCACCGTACGGAAACTCTGGATCCTGGTCTGTTTGTATCGGGGTTGCCTTTAGGACCCTGGGGACGGAGAGCTCAGTCAGGCGGGGGTCAGAGGTCGGACACAGTCTGGAGGTTGCGTCTGAACCAGGAAGTAGAACCAGCTGACGAATCAAACCCTGAACACAGAGGACAGGAAGTTAAAATATCTGGAGAAATCTTCGATCCAATCGGACATTTCTTGACCCTAAAACTCCTGATCAGACTCACAGAGAATCTTCCTCTCAGCCTCCTCCGGCTGCCGATGAAGATCCTGGATCCTCTGGTGCTCAGAGCGCTGGGGAACGACTGGACCTGCTTACTGGGAGACAGGGTTGAGATCATCTAGATTCTATATTATATGATCATGTTAGTGAGTTTCATCATTTAGCATAGGGTCTTATCTGTGATCCTCTCCAGAATGGAAGTAGTCATCACATACAGAGCATCAACTAGTTCCTGAACAGTGTCCTTCACATGCTGATATCCAAGAGAGGGAGTTACACAGTCACAAGATGGAGGGATAGAAAGCCGTATTCAATGTTTACTTCAGATTAGCTCCACATCAGAAATGAGCATGCTTGATGTCTATCTCCATAGAGGCTGAATCATCAGATTAATCACATAGCTATCATATAATAATTCCTTACATTTATTATAGCGCTTTTCCAGATGCTCAAAGCGCTTTACAAATACACATTACACATATTTTTTATACATGCAATGGTCACTGATGCTCTTCTAGGTAATCACACATCCTGTCATGTTCACAGCTACAGTTGGGATACCTTTGTTAGCATGTGCTCTCATGTTGGAGGAGGACATTCAGGATTTTCCCAACAGAAATAGTGCAAGAAGTCTACATACATGTAAATAGAATATGATATGTACAAGAACAGAATATTAAATTAAATAATGTACATTAAGACAACATGAATGACTCTCTATGTGTAATAAGTAATGTGTTGTGTTGGAGACTCACAGCTCCAGAGGGAGTCCACAGTCGACGGTCAGCGTGGCGTAATGTCCGCTGACGGCTAGAACCAGAGTGTGCCAGCGGTTATCATCCAGCGCCACGTCCTTAAAGCTGACCCGGCTGCGAGCTCCAGAACCAGGTCCAGAGACCAGGAGGTGGAGACGCCTCTCTGAGACCCTCAGCCCCAGAACCAGAGAGTCAGACGTCTCCTCCAGCACCGAGAAGAGGTACTCACTCCTCTAGAAACACACAGAAACGGGTTCAAACCAGACCGGACCACATCTTCTGGTTCAGTTGGTTCACAAAGGAGAGCTTCTGTCTAACTTTATTAAATCGTGGAACCCTGTATCTCTGATGTTAGTGTGTTGTTATGGTGGGCTGATTCTGTGAGAGACTCTATGAATCAGCCCACCATAACAACACATTAACATCGTCTCTGAACCCAACCATGTCCTGAACAGAGACTATAACATGTTTTCATCAAATGAGAGTTACAGGGACTCAGTTAGACTGAAGCTCTACTTGGGCACCAGTCAGTCCTTACATTTAGGGAGTTCAATCCCAGATCTGATGCACAATAGAAGAGGGTCTTGAGCATGTTGTCTTTAGTGAGTTATCGTCTTTCACCCTTTTATCTTGTCCTAATATTTTATTGATGTTGCTAATGGAGCTGCTGTGATGTAAGAATCATTTGAGATGATCTGAGATTACAGTTGAATCTCCACTGTCTCACCTTCTTCAGCCTCT
Organism: Gymnodraco acuticeps; assembly: GCF_902827175.1. Classification (NCBI taxonomy): domain Eukaryota; kingdom Metazoa; phylum Chordata; class Actinopteri; order Perciformes; family Bathydraconidae; genus Gymnodraco; species Gymnodraco acuticeps. The sequence goes on from NW_022990934.1 coordinate 30,912, forward strand.
GGATCTTGATGGTGGCGACCAATGAGAATTCAGCGGGGAAGAAGTCACAGTTGGTGAAGATTTGGGAGGCGGAGAAACTCAACGCTGTCGCCGCAGCGCCAGCCAATCGGAGACCTCGAGAGCCTTTGGACTGAACCATCTGCACCTGATTGGTCAGTTTGGATCAATTATTTGTTAATTAACAACCATTATATATTTCTATATATGTATTTAGGCATTTTTAAAAGGTAGGAATATTAGCCAATCAGAGGAAGAGTAGGGTGAGGCCTAACTTTGCCAAAGTACTAAATATTTCATTAAGGGGAATGTCCCATAATGCACCTCAGTGTAATTGTTACCATGTGTTTCTATTACTTGCATGGAGAATGTGTACTTTCAGAACAATGGTTGTTTGTTTTGTTAATTGGCCATTTTCCACCTGTCCTACCTGAGGGGGCGGGGCTTGTCCTGGGCGAATCAGAGCTCTGTCCAGCAGGTCAAGAGGAAGCAGATCTTTGGAGGAAACAAGGGTAACTTGGTGTCATGTTGCCAATGATAGACTTTGTCTCTATTTTCAGGACCCGACCGGAATTAGTGTAATCACTGCAGATGTTATATAACAGCTGTTTTGATCAGATCAGGACGTTTTCCTCTGACTATGATTGATGGTCGGCTGGATAAAGATTTCTATCTGTTCTCAGAGATTATCCTCTGCAGAGTTTATTTTTATCACCTCAGATTGATTCATCTACCTGTGGCTTTAGCATCTATCTAGAAATGCAATCAAAGGCGTGTGGAGTTACAGATATCAGCTTCTTCCTGTAACACCAACGCTATCTTTCCTGTGTGATTGAGTAGAGCGGTTTTATGAGGAAGGTTTGTGAAAGAAACAAAGCCCTGAATTTGGACCTCTTGAGTTCTCTGACACAATGACAGAGTGAAGAAAAATGTATGAGGTCACTGAGCAAATAACAGATTCATGAACGTAATGACAGAGGAGCAAAGTATTGTGTACAGCGTAGCACACGAAGAAATGTTGTACCGTACGAAGGAACACACAAAAGAGTACATACTGTGTCACGTTAGGAAAAGAGAGAACGTACAGAGTAATGTGTAAGACATACGGAGAAAGTACCGTGTTTCAGAGTAATGTACGGAGTAATGTGTGAAACATACGGAGAACGTACCGTGTTTCAGAGTAATGTACGGGGTAATGTGTGAAACATACGGAGAACGTACCGTGTTTCAGAGTAATGTACGGGGTAATATGTGAAACATACGGAGAACGTACCATGTTTCAGAGTAATGTACGGGGTAATGTGTGAAACATACGGAGAACGTACCGTGTTTCAGAGTAATGTACGGAGTAATGTGTGAAACATACGGAGAACGTACCGTGTTTCAGAGTAATGTACGGGGTAATGTGTGAAACATACGGAGAACGTACCGAGTTTCAGAGTAATGTACGGGGTAATGTGTGAAACATACGGAGAACGTACCGTGTTTCAGATTAATGTACGGAGTAATGTGTGAAACACACGGAGAACGTACCGTGTTTCAGAGTAATGTACGGAGTAATGTGTGAAACACACGGAGAACGTACCGTGTTTCAGAGTAATATACGGAGTAATGTGTGAAACATACGGAGAACGTACCGAGTTTCAGAGTAATGTACGGGGTAATGTGTGAAACATACGGAGAAGATACCGTGTTTCAGAGTAATGTACGGAGTAATGTGTGAAACACACGGAGAACTTACCGAGTTTCAGAGTAATGTACGGGGTAATGTGTAAAACATACGGAGAACGTACCGTGTTTCAGAGTAATGTACGGGGTAATGTGTGAAACATACGGAGAACGTACCGTGTTTCAGAGTAATGTACGGGGTAATGTGTGAAACATACGGAGAACGTACCGTGTTTCAGAGTAATATACGGGGTAATGTGTGAAACATACGGAGAACGTACCATGTTTCAGAGTAATGTACGGGGTAATGTGTGAAACATACGGAGAACGTACCGAGTTTCAGAGTAATGTACGGGGTAATGTGTGAAACACACGGAGAACGTACCGTGTTTCAGAGTAATGTACGGAGTAATGTGTGAAACACACGGAGAACGTACCGTGTTTCAGAGTAATGTACGGGGTAATGTGTGAAACATACGGAGAACGTACCGTGTTTCAGAGTAATGTACGGGGTAATGTGTGAAACATACGGAGAACGTACCGTGTTTCAGAGTAATGTACGGGGTAATGTGTGAAACACACGGAGAACGTACCGTGTTTCAGAGTAATGTACGGAGTAATGTGTGAAACATACGGAGAACGTACCGAGTTTCAGAGTAATGTACGGGGTAATGTGTGAAACACACGGAGAACGTACCGTGTTTCAGAGTAATGTACGGGGTAATGTGTGAAACATACGGAGAACGTACCGTGTTTCAGAGTAATGTGTGAAACATACGGAGAACGTACCGTGTTTCAGAGTAATGTACGGAGTAATGTGTGAAACATATAGAGAACGTACCGAGTTTCAGAGTAATGCACGGAGTAATGTGTGAAACATACGGAGAACGTACCGTGTTTCAGAGTAATGTACAGGGTAATGTGTGAAACATATGGAGAACGTACCGAGTTTCAGAGTAATGTACGGAGTAATGTGTGAAACATACGGAGAACGTACCGTGTTTCAGAGTAATGTACGGAGTAATGTGTGAAACATACGGAGAATGTACCGTGTTTCAGAGTAATGTACGGAGTAATGTGTGAAACATACGGAGAACGTACCGTGTTTCAGAGTAATGTACGGGGTAATGTGTGAAACATACGGAGAACGTACCGTGTTTCAATGATATTGGAGAAAGCAAAGCTGAGTGCAGGATTTGTAAAATACAAATAACCTTCAGAGCAGGTTTTTTTTTGTGGTAACCACTCAGGATTTACTGCCAGAGGTGGGAGAAATTCAGATCTTGTACTTGAGTAAAAGTATCAGAGTGTAGGAATACTCGGTTACAATGAAAAGTCCTGCATTCAAAATGTTACAAGTAAAAGCAGAAAATTATTAGCATCAAAATATAGTTAAAGTACCACCGGCAGAGGGATCTAGATGCAGGTGTTCTTTTCCCCATAGAGCCTGCTCGCTGCACATTATCCCTTGCATGAAGATAGATTGTGGGTCCCTTACAACATGTTGTACACAGTGGAAATAAACATTGTGGTCACCTCAACATCAGGGATCTTATACACTAAACTCCTTCTGAATCAAACCGCCACGGTAGCCTTACCTTACTGATCCCTCTTCAAATAGAAAAAAACACGTTACTTTACCAGCAGAGAGAAAAAGGATTATTAAATTATGAATGAGACTAATAAAGAGCAGTTTGATTATTAAGTATTATTCTGTTGATGGATGTCATTACATTTGGTGAAAAGCACATAATGACTTGTTAAAGACTCGGTTTTTCAAAGTTTAGGACTTGGACTTGACTTGAACTTGCCCATCCTGATTTGAGACTTTACTCGGACTTGAGTGCAAAGACTTGAGACTTACTTGTGACTTTCAAAACAATGACTTGGTCCCACCTCTGACCTCTCACCACTAACTACAGTACGGACTGCTGAGTTATACACCGAATAACAGAGAGATTCATGAAGCAACGTACGGATTCATATGTGTTTTATGTTGCTATACATTGTTAAAATGTTGTGTTTGAGGGTCATGATATATTGAGGACGTTGTAAGGCAGCAGCAACAAGAAGCTCAACTCTTATTAGAAACCGTGAAGCCCAGGTACTACAGTCAGAATGCTGTGAAAGGTGAGCGAGGTGAAAGGAAAAAGGTTTCATCTTTGTCTCCTGACTGCGGTTTAGTTTGTATCTGGAATTCCCCTTTAAGGCCCTCTGTGTGTTTAGTTGCTGCAGCCGGATCAATGGAGGATGAATGGAGGGAGGAGACGACACAGAAACAGAGCTCACATTTCAAAGACTAAAAAAAAACACACAAAGCTGCAGAAAAACTTCTGAAACACCGGCCGTTCAGAGAGACTTCATTCAACTCTGAGGAGCCTCAGCTCTTACATGTGAACCAGAATCTACCACCAAGCTAGGCTAGCAGTTTCTCCCTGCTTCAAGTCTTTGTGCTAAGTTAGGCTAAGAGTTCCGTACTGCTTCAACTCTTTGTGCTAAGCTAAGCTAGCAGTTCTCCCTAATTCAAGTCTTTGTGCGAAGAAGCTAGTTTTACTCTGCCTCTATCTTTGAGCTAAGCTAGGCTAGCAGTTTCCCCCTGCTTCAAGTATTTGTGCAAAGCTAGGCTAACCGTTTTCCTCTGCTTCAAGTCTTTGTGCTAAGAAGCTAATTGTCTCTGCCTCTATCTTTGAGCTAAGCGAAGCAAGCAGTTACCCCTGGCCTGTAGTGTTATTCTAAGCTAGGCTAACAGTTTCCCCCTGCTTCAAGTCTTTGTGCTAAGCTAGGCTAGCAGTTCCCTACTGCTTCAAGTCTTTATGCTAAGCTAGGCTTGCAGTTTTCCCCTGCTTCAAGTCTTTGAGCTAATACATTTGTTGTCCTCTGCCTGTAGTGTTATGCTAAGCTAGGCTAGCAGTTTCCCAGTGTTTCCTGTCTTCGTGCTAAGCTATGCTAAACACCTCCATCTGACTGACCCGGGGGAACTGACGTATTGATGTTTTAATTATATTTGGTTTTTCTACTCTGTAAACCTCTCTTTATAGCCAATAATAACACCTGTAGACATGTAAGGTGTTTCTCTATGTTTCTCTGTGTTTCTATCCATGTTTCTCTCCATGTTTCTCTGTGTTTCTCTCTGAAGGCTTCTCAATATTCTAATTTCCCCTCCTCGACTCCTCGGTCCTCCGGTAGTGACCCGGAAATGGATTTCAGCGCGCCATGTTGAAGGACATCTAATTTCTCTAAATGCACATCAAGGACTGAGCATCGAGCATCGAGGAGGCTCTCTGGAGGAGCTATAACCGAGGATACACTGGACTTATCTCAGCCAATCACAGCTCTGCATGCATCACCTGGATATTATTTTAGTAACTGCTTTCATCGCGATGCGATGTTTCCAGAGAGAACAGCTGTGAGGTCCGTGCAGAAAGCAGAGCAGTGTGTATAATATATATCACTCAGTATAACAGCCCTAATCTCTTTATTTGCTTTAGTTTAGTAGATATCTACAAACAAAGAGTCGATATTTTTCTAAGACCATTTAGTGCTTCACGTAATTTCAATTCCCCATTTCAGCGACCAGAGAGAGGGGGGGATATATCCAGTCTCTGATTGTGTTACGTTATTATGAGAGTGCTCTCATACTTTAAATTGTATATAAATATATGTGTGTGTATTTGTAGCCTGTTATTGTCTCATTACACCGCACTGTGAATGAATCAAAGTAAATATAGAAGTGGTCATGAACACATCTGTCCATCAGACAGAGGGCTGCTGTGCCTCCTGTCATCATTAATGGACGTCTCTTTAAAATGACCGCTCAGAGGAGAGGAGTTCTCATTTCTCTAACCGCCTGCTGCTTCCCCTCCTCTCTCCTCGGCTCCCCTCCTCAGTCCTCCGCTCGCATCTCCTGTGGGCGGGACTAAGTCTCGAGGATAGGAGTCGAGGATAAGAGTCGAGGAGGGGAAATTAGAGTATTGAGAAACCTCTTATGTGTTTCTCCGTGTTTCTCCATGTTTCTCTGTGTTTCGTGTTTCTCTGTGTTTCGTGTTTCTCTGTGTTTCGTGTTTCTCCGTGTTTCTCTGTGTTCCGTGTTTCTCTGTGTTTCGTGTTTCTCTGTGTTTCGTGTTTCTCCGTGTTTCGTGTTTCTCCGTGTGTCTCTGTGTTCCGTGTTTCTCTGTGTTTCGTGTTTCTCCGTGTTTCGTGTTTCTCTGTGTTCCGTATTTCTCTGGTACCTGTGCAGGCTCTCCAGCTCTGAACCGAGTTGATGAGCAACATCAGGCTGAGCAACAGGCAGCGGAGCGCCAACATCCCGCCAAGAGACGTCGGTTCAATTCCCCTCAGTCGCTCCCTGCCATCATCTTCAACCGGCCAATCAGAGCCTCCGATCTTCCTCTTCTTCTTCGGTATTCAAACGTCTGTGTTGCAAACAGAACATCAATGAAAAACCATCCTCTGAGTTTGTGTCAGCAGCTCTAAAATGACATGAGTTACTCTAATCGTAAAACTGAGATATTTATTGATCCTAATTTGGGAAATGCTTGCATTACAGCAGCATAAAAAGACATGTGTGGCATTTGTAGAATACAAATTAAAAGACTACAAATAAACATTCCAAAATGTAAACATCTCAATAGAAATAAAATAGCATTACAAAAAGTAGCTCACTGATAGTATGGCGTGCAAAATAATATGTTATCAGGGGTGTTTCTATAAAGTTATAGTATGAGTACTGTGTTTCTGATCTTGTTTATAAGATATATCAACAACAACATGACGTAAACAAGATGTCTCCGCGGACGTAAACAACAACGTGACGTCGGAGCTCCGTAAAAACAAAGCTGTCTCTGCCGTCTGACGCTCGGTTTGATACTCATATTTCTGGAGGAATTATACAGTTTTTGACGAACAGAAATATTGTTTTCTGGCATCACTTTAACATTTTTCGGGGAAAGTCTGCATTTTGGTTTGCGGGCGCACGGACGCCCGGCTAACAGGAGCATCTTCATCACCTTGCACGTCTCAAAGTTGACAAAAAGAAAGTTAACTAAAAAATTGTTGACTAAAAAGAAAATGTTTACCAAAAAATGATTGACTAAAATAAATTGACCAAAAAAAGAAAGTGTGATCACATTGTTAAAATAAGACCATAAAACCTTTAAGTTTCCAACAACAGAGACAGTTGTTCAGCTTTATAATCCTGAACGTCACCAAGCGCTCCGTCCCAGCACAATATTTAGGAAAATGTATTGATTGCTTTTTTCTACATTGCATCCATAAGACACTGTTTACACACGGACCTGTCATGTGACTGTATCAACATATAAGGGTCAGAAAGGAGAAATCAAACCTGAGAGGAATCCAGTCTTCAGAAAGATCCAAAGTGTCTTTAATCCTCTTGTATGAGTCTCAGTCCCTCAGTCATCGGTCCTGGGTCTCCACTTCCTCACATTGTGGTCCAATCTTCAATCAGAAGTTGTTTTTTTAAATGAAAAGCAACATTTTAACCAAATATTCCACCTGTGGTGTTTCCCCTTCAGAGCTTTAATCTGTAATCCAGGTGAGCTTCAGTTTGAAAATGTCCTCATGATGGAAATCCAGGTGAAGGTAAAGAGAGTGAACTTCCTAAAATCCTCTCGTTGGTTTTCCATCATCTGCAGAGTCCACCTGTCCGTCCGTCCTCTGAGGAAACATGAACACTCACACACTCTCACACACACACACACACACACACACACACACACACACACACACACACACACACACACACACACTCAGCATGTTTGAAAAGCTTCAGATGGAAATCTTCAAAGAGTGTAAACCTTTAGAAGTGTGTGTGTGTGTGTGTGTGTGTGTGTGTGTGTGTGTGTGTGTGTGTGTGTGTGTGTGTGTGTGTGTGTGTGTGTGTGTGCATAATGGTGTTCAGGTGAGTTTCCCTGCAGGTGAGTCGCTCGCTCGCCCTCATTTACAGATGAAACAGTGGGAGGAGCAGAGAGAGAGAGGGCTGAGAGGAAAAATATGAGCTTTAAAAATATGAAAGATTTTTTGAAATATATGTAAAGATGTACATAATATATATCAATATATCTTATATAAAAGTATAACAATATATATAGTTTATAGATGTATAAATAAAGGAACACATTTGTGCAAAAGTGAAAGTATAATGATGGTATATAAATATGCAGTTAATAAAATATGACTATTTATGGTTTATCCTCAAAAATCAAGTGCAGCGGAGAGGAAATCCCCCCCCCCCCCACACACACACACACACACACACACACACACACACACACACACCTGTTTGAATTGTGGTGATGTTGTTGATAGCGTCTGAGCCTGAGTGTTTACTCAGACAGGTTAAGCTGGATGTGAAAGAAACTCAAGCTGACATGATCTCAAATGATCCCCGGTTAAATCTGAACCTGGTGTGTGTGTGTGTGCAACCCTGTCTCCCAAAAATTACGTTCCCACAGAACTAAACTGCATTCTGAATTACGTTTAGCTTGAAACGTATTTACTCCCACGTTACGTTCGTTATGAACGTATCTAAAATACGTTTATTTTCTACATATCTTCTAGAAACATATTTTCTCCCACGTTACGTTCCTTATGAACGTATCTTAAATACGTTTATTTTCTACATATCTTTGCCATTTATTGTCTTGCTTATAATAATGATAATAGTCATTTATAAATATCATTTTAGAGCACACCTTTGAAATCGAGAATCAGGCTCGATATATGGTTACATTAAAATCAGTAGGCGAGGCTGTAATTTCGCCAGCTGTTACTCTCATGAGCGAGGCAGAAAATAATAGTTTTAACATGACAAAAAGCTGCTGTGTCGTTTACCTCAAACATTAAAACAAATCCAGAGTTACGTGTTTCTGTACTTCCTCTAAGAAGAAAAGACAGTAAAAGAAGAGCTCTGTGGCTTCAGGCTTGATCGCCGTTCAAATGACAGCGTTGGTTTCCCCAAAAGTGGGCGGGGCTGTAAAGTGACGTAGATTTTACTATCATCTATTATTCAAAACCATTCTATTTATTCTAACGTAAATTACATGCCAGTGTTTTATCTTTTTATTTATTTGTTTTTATTTTAAATCGTATAAATGTCTGTGAGGAAAATAAATGGGGTTTAGAGCCTCAAAATACTGAAATCTGTATTTTTTAAAATCTTTTCCTTCTAATTTGTTATTCTTTTCTAAATAACACACTGTTATTTACTCAACAATAACACACAATTATCCTTGTTTTTATTTATTTGTTTAATTCTATAATCTTGGGCTTTTTAGCCGTAAATAAAGTCACCAGAAACAGACGGGACATTTCGAGATTTAGGATGGCCGAAGACACTACACTACCCATAATCCCCAGCTATCGTTTGGGACTACAGTCCCATTGACTAACCCCGTGATGTTGGAGTGGCAGTGCGCCAAGGTTACGCCGAGCGTCAAGCTCTTTGAAATGGAACGAAACCACGGCAGACTATTCAAAACTGGACTCGAACGCCCCCCGAGAAATACACATGCTGGCTATTGTGTTTCGCAACATGTTCTCTATGGCACGTATCTACTGGGAATTGTAGTTTTAAAAGACGTTTTTCCCAAAATTAGAAGTTGCCAGTATTAAACTGTGTACAGCCCTGGAGGTTTAGGCGATAGGAAACACATTGGTGTGTACACATTTAAAACATGTAATTACTAAATGGGTAAAAATCGCTTATATCCATAATGGGCAGCATTAATATATACCCACACGACAGCTCATTGTTACTTTGTAATTCTACTCCACTACAATTCAGAGGTTAACCTGGTATTTTTACTCCACTACATTTAGTTTAGTTACTTTGCAGATTCTGATTAATGATGTGAAATATAAACAACCCTTAAAGCAGACTTTAGTTACACCTGAGTAAAATTCAGGGAAGGTGATTGTCAAGTGCCAACAATCAGGAGAGATATTTGATAGGTGGTGCTTGAGAAGACGAAACATTTATCTGCAGATCTTTATAAAGTATTCATTACTCGTTATTCTCTACTAATAGTTAATTAAAAACTGTATAATGGCTCTTTTGCACATCCCTTTCAAGATTTCAAGATTTTCTAAGGTTTCTTGATCATATACACAACTTGGGTCGCAGGTTCCTCAACAGCGCATTACAAGACATCTATCAATATGTGTGTACCTCCACCATTAAACTGTCATATTCTGCACATTTCTTATTATATCTACATAAGAGTATAATTAATGTGTATAATATCAGTTAAAAGAAGTGCTTCAACATAGTTAACATTGCAGGAAAGCAATATATTAGACGTTAAGTACTTTGTCAGGCTTAATATTCATCGGTAGATAGATACCCCCAAAGCTTTTTTCTTGTTTAAAATAAGACCTTAACCTAAAGTATTCTTTAATGTATTAATAAAGGTTAATTCGTTTTTCTGTTTTGCACATCCTCCTATTAATATCTTTGTACATCCGGCACTAAACTGTTTTATTGTAGCGATCACTTATAGTATCTTCTTGACTTTTTATATTCTATATTTCTATCATTGACCTTCTACTTTCCCCCTATGAAAGTATGTACTCTTAATATTGTTTTCATCAAATAACATTATTCAACAAAAATAATTCAATAACGTGCTTTAACCACTAGGCGGTGCACACAAGGTACACACAGCATACTAATAATAACTTTGTATTATTAGTGTAGAACACTTATGTATGTATAACATCTGAAGATGTGTAGTTTTATTCATGTTTTTACATAATTTTACAGGATATTGCTATATTATTTCACATGTTTTACTTCTACACATTAATATCTGATTTGTAAAACATCACAGACAGAAAGGTATATCCGTCATTTAATGGTACGCTATTGAAATTCTGAATCCATAGATGTGTCTCCCATCACCCAAATCCCCTGACTATTCTCTCAACTCAGTATTTACATTCTTATATTCAAAGAAAATCAGTAATATCTTTAAAAACTACAAGTCCTTTTCTATCAGCTGTGCACCGTTATGGTGTAAATATAACCTATTATCTACCAATTGGATCAAATATAAAAGTCAGCCGAATTACTATTGATACTGCAAAGAGACGTATTTTGTGAAAAGAAATTGAAGATGTTGTTTAATTGTTGATATATTTATGATCCACATCAAGTATTCAGTTTTGGCGGCAGTTCCTCATGTTTGTCTAGAAGTCTTCTCATCAGGGCTCTATAAATAAAGAACTACGGCAGATGTATAATATTTAATGCAGCCGAACCGTGTATTACAATGCCGTTATGTGATGACTTCCAAAGAGAAAAGCAAGAACACTCTGAATTAGGTATTATTTTATTTTTCGTTTTCGGATATCACAATATTATTAACACCATATCCCAGCGTTTATTGCGGCTAAAACATCCAATCAACAAGCTTCAAGCTGAGGATCTTGGGTAATCAGTTCGGTGGGTTTGTGGTGTGTATCGCTCGAAATGTCCCGCCTGTTTCCGGTGACTTTATTTACGGCTAAAAAGCCCAAGATTATAGAATTAAACGAGTAAATAAAAACAAGGATAATTGTGTGTTATGGTTGAGTAAATAACAGTGTGTTATTTAGAAAAGAATAACAAATTAGAAGGAAAAGATTTAAAAAAATACAGATTTCAGTATTTTGAGGCTCTAAACCCCATTTATTTTCCTCACAGACGGGAAAAAAGTCCGACATTATACGATTTAAAATAAAAACAAATAAATAAAAAGATAAAACACTGGCATGTAATTTACGTTAGAATACATAGAATGGTTTTGAATAATAGATGATAGTAAAACGTCACTTTACAGCCCCGCCCACTTTTGGGGAAACCAACGCTGTCATTTGAACGGCGATCAAGCCTGAAGCCACAGAGCTCTTCTTTTACTGTCCTTT
>NW_022990934.1:45000-58213 GCF_902827175.1 Gymnodraco acuticeps
AAAAAAATTCCCGGGGGCGCATGCCCCGGACCCCCCTAGAGGGTGTTAGGTCCACTCCCCACTTATAAAAAATAGCACTTTACCACTGCACCCTCTCTAATCTCAGATGCACCCTGAGTCATTTTGTTCTGGAAACTGAGTCTGCTCTAAACTCTCAGGTGAGTCTGCTCTAAACTCTCAGGTGAGTCTGCTCTCAGGTGAATCTGCTCTAAACTCTCAGGCGAGTCTGCTCTCAGGTGAGTCTGCTCTAAACTCTCAGGTGAGTCTGCTCTCAGGTGAATCTGCTCTAAATTCTCAGGCGAGTCTGCTCTCAGGTGAGTCTGCTCTAAACTCTCAGGTGAGTCTGCTCTAAACTCTCAGGTGAGTCTGCTCTAAACTCTCAGGTGAGTCTGCTCTAAACTCTCAGGTGAGTCTGCTCTAAACTCTCAGGCGAGTCTGCTCTCAGGTGAGTCTGCTCTAAACTCTCAGGTGAGTCTGCTCTCAGGCGAGTCTGCTCTAAACTCTCAGGTGAGTCTGCTCTCAGGTGAGTCTGCTCTAAACTCTCAGGCGAGTCTGCTCTCAGGTGAGTCTGCTCTAAACTCTCAGGTGAGTCTGCTCTCAGGTGAGTCTGCTTTAAACTCTCAGGTGAGTCTGCTCTAAACTCTCAGGTGAGTCTGCTCTAAACTCTCAGGTGAGTCTGCTCTCAGGCGAGTCTGCTCTAAACCCTCAGGTGAGTCTGCTCTAAACCCTCAGGCGAGTCTGCTCTAAACTCTCAGGCGAGTCTGCTCTAAACTCTCAGGCGAGTCTGCTCTAAACCCTCAGGCGAGTCTGCTCTAAACTCTCAGGCGAGTCTGCTCTAAACTCTCAGGCGAGTCTGCTCTAAACTCTCAGGTGAGTCTGCTCTAAACTCTCAGGCGAGTCTGCTCTAAACTCTGCTCTAAACTCTCAGGTGAGTCTGCTCTAAACTCTCAGGTGAGTCTGCTCTCAGGTGAGTCTGCTCTAAACTCTCAGGCGAGTCTGCTCTAAACTCTCAGGCGAGTCTGCTCTCAGGTGAGTCTGCTCTAAACTCTCAGGCGAGTCTGCTCTAAACTCTCAGGCGAGTCTGCTCTAAACTCTCAGGCGAGTCTGATCTAAACTCTCAGGCGAGTCTGCTCTAAACTCTCAGGTGAGTCTGCTCTAAACTCTCAGGTGAGTCTGCTCTCAGGTGAGTCTGCTCTAAACTCTCAGGCGAGTCTGCTCTAAACTCTCAGGTGAGTCTGCTCTAAACTCTCAGGTGAGTCTGCTCTAAACTCTCAGGTGAGTCTGCTCTAAACTCTCAGGTGAGTCTGCTCTAAACTCTCAGGCGAGTGTGCTCTAAACTCTCAGGCGAGTCTGCTCTAAACTCTCAGGCGAGTCTGCTCTAAACTCTCAGGCGAGTCTGCTCTAAACTCTCAGGCGAGTCTGCTCTAAACTCTCAGGCGAGTTTGCTCTAAACTCTCAGGCGAGTCTGCTCTAAACTCTCAGGTGAGTCTGCTCTAAACTCTCAGGTGAGTCTGCTCTCAGGTGAGTCTGCTCTAAACTCTCAGGCGAGTCTGCTCTAAACTCTCAGGTGAGTCTGCTCTAAACTCTCAGGCGAGTCTGCTCTAAACTCTCAGGCGAGTCTGCTCTAAACTCTCAGGTGAGTCTGCTCTAAACTCTCAGGTGAGTCTGCTCTAAACTCTCAGGTGAGTCTGCTCTAAACTCTCAGGTGAGTCTGCTCTAAACCCTCAGGTGAGTCTGCTCTAAACTCTCAGGCGAGTCTGCTCTAAACTCTCAGGTGAGTCTGCTCTCAGGCGAGTCTGCTCTAAACTCTCAGGTGAGTCTGCTCTAAACTCTCAGGTGAGTCTGCTCTAAACCCTCAGGTGAGTCTGCTCTAAACTCTCAGGCGAGTCTGCTCTAAACTCTCAGGTGAGTCTGCTTTCAGGTGAGTCTGCTCTAAACTCTCAGGCGAGTCTGCTCTAAACTCTCAGGTGAGTCTGCTCTAAACTCTCAGGTGAGTCTCCTCTAAACTCTCAGGCGAGTCTGCTCTAAACTCTCAGGTGAGTCTGCTCTCAGGCGAGTCTGCTCTAAACTCTCAGGTGAGTCTGCTCTCAGGTGAGTCTGCTCTAAACTCTCAGGCGAGTCTGCTCTAAACTCTCAGGTGAGTCTGCTCTCAGGTGAGTCTGCTCTAAACTCTCAGGCGAGTCTGCTCTCAGGTGAGTCTGCTCTAAACTCTCAGGCGAGTCTGCTCTAAACTCTCAGGCGAGTCTGCTCTAAACTCTCAGGTGAGTCTGCTCTAAACTCTTATCCCACAGTGCTCCTAGAGGAAGGTTTAATGTAAAGCAAGTATTAAATCATGTTGGGAGTAAAAGGTGTTTTCTGTAGATCAATGAAACCATTCATTCATTCTGTTTTCCATGATTTACATTTGATATCAGCTCATCAGTAGAGACCAAACCTCTTCAATGAATTCACCTTCTAAAGATATTCATCAGTAGAGACCAAACCTCTTCAATGAATTCACCTTCTAAAGATATTCATCAGTAGAGACCAAACCTCTTCAATGAATTCACCTTCTAAAGATATTCATCAGTAGAGACCAAACCTCTTCAATGAATTCACCTTCTAAAGATATTCATCAGTAGAGACCAAACCTCTTCAATGAATTCACCTTCTAAAGATATTCATCAGTAGAGACCAAACCTCTTCAATGAATTCACCTTCTAAAGATATTCATTACAGAAGAGTTGGCGTCACATGTTGGAGATTTTAATCCAATAATTCAGCAAAAAATGTTTTTACATTTTCTCCAGAAAAATCTTAGAATTTAAGAAAAAAAAAGCCTGAGAGGAACTTAGAATCATTAGGGAAAACAAATCGGGAAGTTGCAAAAAATTATTGTTACAGTGGAGGAAGGGAGTGGGGAGGGGTGTCTAAAGTCAAAGATGAATCTTGATTGGGTCAAATTTGACCCCGAGTCACCCAAAACAATTCTGCTGGGTCTCCCCAGACCCCAACACCAAGTGATACACTTTTTTTTTTAGAGACCTTCAGACTTGGCTCAAAATCAGTGTTGTAGTGTTGATAAAGCTGTTGTGTTATTATATAATTGAACTTGAGACCCCAACACAACATAGAAACCACACGTCTGCCATTTTCCCTCTGTTTATTTTTCTTTCAAATTAACACATCAAAATAAAACTCTCCATCCTCCCGTCAGAAACTCTAAACTTCCAGCTTCATTTCTTTAAAAATATATCGACGACGGAGACGATCCTTCAGATAAAGTGCGTAAAGTCTGAGAGAAATGTGGAGCTCTGAGACGAATCAGAGCTTCCGAATAAAACAGATTAAAGTTCAACGCAGCAGAAACATTAATATCCTCTCGCAGTGAAACCTTTAACAACGGGAGGAAGGTAGAAGGTGTGTTTCTGCTCATTACATTAGATTCTTATCATCCTCTCATTAACGGCATGTTTCACTCTGAAGCCCAAAAAGTGTGTTTCTTTAACCTAAAAGAACAAAGTGGAAGATAAACATGTGAAGGATCATTTTTTATGTGGCTCTAAATACATTTAAAATGTATATATTATGGATTTAAATAATCAGAGTTGAATCTGTCCTGAGCGATTCCACTTCGGAAACAAACTATTTGTTGTCAAAGGATGTATTTAACCATATGTTTATATTTCAGGGTTATATTTGTAATCGCCATATTCTATTTATTTAAATGTGTTTTGAGAATGTGTAGATTGTCATCCTGTGTGTTAACGCCTGCATGCTTTGTGTATCATATTAATGAGGATAATAATAGAGTCTCGCTGCTCCACAGGTGACGACTTTCTCTGCTGTTGATTTTTAGTCGATTTTGGATTGTGTTGATCCAGACATCAGTTCATTGATCAGTCCGTGTCCAGGTGTCAGGTGTCCAGGTGTCAGGTGTCCAGGTGTTTCTGAATCACTGTCGTCTCTACAGGCCGAGCGACTTCCTCACGATGTTCTGAGCAAGGCTGTAGAACTGCTGCCGGTCTTCACGCCACATCTTAGAGGCGTCAACGTTCGCTCCACTCTCATCGTTCGGCTCTGAGAGGAGGGAGGAGACGAGGGAACAAGGGAGGAGACGAGGGAAGAGACAAGGGAGGAGACAAGGGAGGACATTAGGGTGAGTCTTTATGAAATTGTAATAACTCCTGTAACAGCAGTGTAACAGCAGTGTTACAGCACTATAACAGCACTGTAACAGCACTGTAACAGCACTAACAGCACTATAACAGCAGTGTAACAGCACTGTAACAGCACTGTAACAGCAGTGTTACAGCACTGTAACAGCGCTGTAACAGCACTGTAACAGCACTATCACAGCACTGTAACAGCACTATCACAGCACTGTAACAACACTGTAACAGCAGTGTAACAGCACTGTAACAGCAGTGTAACAGCACTGTAACAGCACTGTAACAGCAGTGTTACAGCACTGTAACAGCACTGTAACAGCACTGTAACAGCACTATCACAGCACTGTAACAGCACTATCACAGCACTGTAACAACACTGTAACAGCAGTGTAACAGCACTGTAACAGCAGTGTAACAGCACTATAACAGCAGTGTAACAGCACTGTAACAGCACTGTAACAGCAGTGTAACAGCACTATAACAGCACTGTAACAGCACTGTAACAGCACTGTAACAGCACTGTAACAGCAGTGTAACAGCACTATCACAGCACTGTAACAGCACTGTAACAGCACTGTAACAGCAGTGTAAAAGCACTGTAACAGCACTGTAACAGCACTGTAACAGCACTGTAACAGCAGTGTAACAGCACTATAACAGCACTGTAACAGCAGTGTAACAGCACTATAACAGCAGTGTAACAGCACTGTAACAGCACTGTAACAGCAGTGTAACAGCAGTGTAACAGCACTATAACAGCACTGTAACAGCACTGTAACAGCACTGTAACAGCAGTGTAACAGCACTATAACAGCAGTGTAACAGCACTGTAACAGCACTGTAACAGCAGTGTAACAGCACTGTAACAGCAGTGTAACAGCAGTGTAACAGCACTATCACAGCACTGTAACAGCACTATCACAGCACTGTAACAGCACTATCACAGCACTGTAACAGCACTGTAACAGCAGTGTAAAAGCACGGTAACAGCACTGTAACAGCAGTGTAAAAGCACTGTAACAGCACTGTAACAGCAGTGTAACAGCACTGTAACAGCACTGTAACAGCACTGTAACAGCACTGTAAAAGCACTGTAACAGCACTGTAACAACACTGTAACAACACTGTAACAGCACTGTAACAGCACTGTAACAGCAGTGTAAAAGCACTGTAACAGCAGTATAACAGCACTGTAACAGCACTGTAACAGCAGTGTAACAGCAGTGTAACAGCACTGTAACAGCACTGTAACAGCACTGTAACAGCAGTGTAACAGCAGTGTAACAGCACTGTAACAGCACTGTAACAGCAGTGTAACAGCACTATAACAACACTGTAACAGCACTGTAACAGCACTGTAACAGCAGTGTAACAGCACAGTGTAACAGCACTGTAACAACACTGTAACAGCACTGTAACAGCAGTGTAACAGCACTGTAACAGCAGTGTAAAAGCACTGTAACAGCAGTGTAAAAGCACTGTAACAGCACTGTAACAGCAGTGTAAAAGCACTGTAACAGCACTATAACAGCAGTGTAACAGCACTATAACAGCAGTGTAACAGCAGTGTAACAGCACTGTAACAGCACTGTAACAGCACTGTAACAACAGTGTAACAGCACTGTAACAGCACTGTAACAGCACTGTAACAACACTGTAACAACACTAACAGCACTGTAACAGCACTGTAACAGCAGTGTAAAAGCACTGCAACAGCAGTGTAACAGCACTGTAACAGCAGTGTAACAGCACTGTAACAGCACTGTAACAGCAGTGTAACAGCACTGTAACAGCACTGTAACAGCACTATAACAGCACTGTAACAGCAGTGTAACAGCACTGCAACAGCAGTGTAACAGCAGTGTAACAGCACTGTAACAGCACTGTAACAGCAGTGTAACAGCAGTGTAACAGCACTGTAACAGCACTGTAACAGCACTGCAACAGCAGTGTAACAGCACTGTAACAGCAGTGTAACAGCACTGTAACAGCACTGTAACAGCAGTGTAACAGCACTATAACAACACTATAACAGCACTGTAACAGCACTGTAACAGCACTGTAACAGCAGTGTAACAGCACTGTAACAGCACTATAACAGCAGTGTAACAGCACTGTAACAACACTGTAACAGCACTGTAACAGCACTGTAACAGCACTGTAACAGCAGTGTAATGTACCTGCAAGCATGCTGACCACAGACAGCAGGATCTTCTCCACGCTCTGCACTGGACTCCACCTCTCCGCGCTGCTCTCGTATCCCATTGGATCGTCTCCTGGAGCGTGAAGGATGGAGATACAGACCCTCCCATCAGGGTAGACTGGGGGAGAGGGGGGAGGGTTGAGTTCAGGTGCATATAATAACCAATACGGTTAATACTTTAATGGTCAGATCAAGACTGAAATGTGACTTGCATCACAGCAGCTCCATGTGTAACACCAACAGACATATCAAGACAAATAACAAACATCACAGCAGGATCAGTGAGAGCTGCTCACAGGGCCTTCAGCGTGCATCTGATCTGCAGCTCTGTGTTCACTGAGAGGACTGGAGCACAGAGGATGCTTCAGGCCGACTGGAGCACAGAGGATGCTTCAGGCTGACTGGAGCACAAAGGATGCTTCAGGCTGACTGGAGCACAAAGGATGCTTCAGGCTGACTGGAGCACAGAGGATGCTTCAGGCTGACTGGAGCACAAAGGATGCTTCAGGCTGACTGGAGCACAGAGGATGCTTCAGGCTGACTGGAGCACAGAGGATGCTTCAGGCTGACTGGAGCACAAAGGATGCTTCAGGCTGACTGGAGCACAGAGGATGCTTCAGGCTGACTGGAGCACAGAGGATGCTTCAGGCTGACTGGAGCACAAAGTATGCTTCAGGCTTACTGGAGCACAGAGGATGCTTCAGGCTGACTGGAGCACAAAGGATGCTTCAGGC
Source organism: Gymnodraco acuticeps (assembly GCF_902827175.1). Lineage (NCBI taxonomy): Eukaryota > Metazoa > Chordata > Actinopteri > Perciformes > Bathydraconidae > Gymnodraco > Gymnodraco acuticeps. The sequence continues at coordinate 52,089 of NW_022990934.1, forward strand.
TGACTGGAGCACAGAGGATGCTTCAGGCTGACTGGAGCACAAAGTATGCTTCAGGCTGACTGGAGCACAGAGGATGCTTCAGACTGACTGGAGCACAGAGGATGCTTCAGGCTGACTTTATTGATCTCCATTAGATGGTAGCAGCTCAGATTCTCTGTCAGAGCATGCTGTGGGTCCCAGAGGATGCTGCTGGAGCCTCTCAGGTTATTATGGTCTGTGAGTCAGGAAGTCTCTGACAGGGTGACCAACAGTCTGTGAGCAGATTTGTAACAGGTGAAGCATCAGGAGAGGGGGGAGTGTTGAGTTCAGGTGCATTAAACTATCAGACCGACACACCTGAAGAAGCTTCAGTCTGAAACAGGTCTTTCTTAGAGAACAATATCAGTCTGTTGTTTTGTTCAGTTGGCATATTGGATTATATCGCACAGTGATTACGGTACATAAAACACTTCTGACATTTCCCTTATTTTTCTCCATTCCCATCATCAACAACGAGCTGCTTTGGAATCACAGTCGAGACATGAGTAACTCCTGGAGTAAAGCATTCATAACTCCTGTAATAATATAGTAAGAACTACTTTAAATCAATGTAAAAACGCCTAAACAACAGTCATAGAAGAAACCACGTAGTTCTTTGTTGTTTTTCTAAACTTCTGTTATTGGAAGCCGGTACGCTTTTCACTTCAGATTTCCCGCTGTTTTCCCCGCTGTTTGCGTTTAAACTTCAGAGGCTTTTCGTTTAAAAGTATTTTCTTATAAACTTTATTCAATAAAATTGTAATTTTTTTTCTTTATAAATCAAAGAGCTTCTGCTTTAAAAGGAAAGACACTTTTTAGACTGAAAGTAAAAACCTTTTTCAAAAACACTTTTTAATGAAATACATGGCGCCTCTTTTTACGTTAACTTTATAAATCCAGATGATTTTTAAACTGAAACTTGAGATGCTATTTCCCAGACGCTGTGGTGTCTCTGGGGATTCGGGAGGAACCGAGATATTCACAGGGAGTTTGAGTTTCTGTGAGGCAGAGATTATCAGAGAATCAAACATCTGACGCTTCTTATCTGCGATCGAACAGCAACCTGCAGCCGCAGCGTTACTTTAATATGAAGCACACTTCAGAGGATCAGAGGATACATTCAGAAAGTTCAGCTGAGGGCCATGAGGGTGTGTGTGTGTGTGTGTGTGTCTCTCTGTGGTGTGTGTGTCTGTGTGTGTGCCTGTGTGTGTGCGTGTGTGTGTGTGTGTGTGTGTGTGTGTGGGTGCCTATGTGTGTGTGTGTGTGTGTGTGGTGTGTGTGATGAGGGGTCACCAGCGTCTCGTCCTATAATCAGACTCAGAGCGGCTGCAGTCCAGTAATCAGACGGTAATGACAGCATGCTAATGGACATGCTAACGGCATGCTAACGGTGTGTGTGTGTGCGCGTGCCTCGACACGAGGAACACTGAACACTGACTAGCTGACATCTCTCAGTGGATGTCTGCTCACCACCTCAAGCTCAACCTTGACAAGACTGAGCTGCTCTTCCTCCCGGGAAAAGATTGTCCCACTCTTGACCTAACAATCAACATCGGCACCTCAGTTGTTTCCCCGACTCAGACTGCAAGGAATCTGGGTGTGACCCTAGATAACAACCTGTCCTTCACTGCAAACATCGCTGCTACAACCCGTTGCTGCAGATACACGCTTTACAACATCAGGAAGATACGTCCCCAGCTGACTCAGAAAGCGACTCAGGTTCTGGTCCAGGCTCTCGTCATCTCACGCCTAGACTACTGCAACTCCCTCCTGGCTGGTCTACCTGCATGTGCCATCCGACCTCTGCAGCTCATCCAGAATGCAGCGGCTCGTCTGGTCTTCAACCTTCCTAAATTCTCCCACACCACTCCGCTCCTCCGCTCCCTTCACTGGCTTCCGGTAACTGCTAGAATCCACTTCAAGACACTGGTACTTGCTTACCATGCTGCGAATGGATCTGGCCCTTCCTACATCCAGGACATGGTTAAACCGTACACCCCAGCGCGTGCACTACACTCTGCATCAGCCAAACGACTCGTTGCGCCCTCGCTGCGAGGGGGACCCAAGTTCCCATCGGCGAAAACACGTGGGTTTGCTGTCCTGGCTCCAAGATGGTGGAATGAGCTCCCCATTGACATCAGGACGGCAGATAGCTTGCACTTCTTCCGGCGCAAACTGAAAACTCATCTCTTTCGACTCCACTTCGAGCGTTAGAACTATTAACGAAGCACTTTTATACTAATAAAGGACTGGCTTACCTAAAGCCAGTTGAGTAGCACTTGAAATGTTTGGCTCTATGAAACCTGATGTACTTATATGATTCTGTTTTCTTCAAGGTTGTGTCTTCCTGGTCGAATGTACTTATTGTAAGTCGCTTTGGATAAAAGCGTCAGCTAAATGCAATGTAATGTAATGTAATGTAACACACTCAGTCACAGTTTCAGCTCTGATCGTCAAACATCCTCAAACCTTTAAACAATCGCATTTCTTTAACTGCCATCGAGATGTATTCTGTTTTAATCATGAAACACTAAACTAAAGATTTTAAATGAGTAATCTCAAGAGTTCTGTAGGGAGCTGGTTTTCTGCTGCGTCATTTATCTGCATCTCTTGCATTCACTAAATAAAATATATAAATCATTACACTTTCCCTGAATCTCTGTATTTCTTTCTAATGCTGCGTTCACACCGGATGCGATGTTCGGGGGCGGCGCGATTACATGTAAAGTCAATGCAGAGACGCGGACAGACTCGCTCCGACGGCGAGCATGAAGCGGTTGATGCGAATGCTGCGGAAAGATTGAGGCGATTGGAGGGGGACGCGACACACGCTCAAGTTCAACTTTTAAACTCAAGCGTCAAATTCGCGTGACGCAATCTCACGGTAGCCAATCAGCGGTGAGGATCTCAGCCTGCCGTTAATGACGTAGAACCACAAAACCAAAACATCAGCCGTTAGCTGTTAGCACCGAGAGCTCACAGCTCCTCATGTCTGTTCAGAAACTAGACAAAAGTTAAACAAGTACAAACCACAGACTGCCCGTGTCATGGCAAATACATTCGCTGCTTTATTTATGTCTGTAGGCCGTTGCTGTGAGTGTGGACGGACCGAGCATATACTGCGTTAGCTTAGCCGATCTCCATTCAGACAACACGCATTTTAAAAGGTGTTTCTCTGCCGTCTGTCTGCAGACTTGTCAAAGCATTAATTCATGGTTTTTACTAACCGGTATTAGTATGTTGTTACTTCGGTATCATTTTGAAACGTGTATTACAATTAAAACACGGTCAAATATGTTCATTTTGTTGTAGTTGTAGCTCCCGAGCCAGCGCGTCTTGTTTGAATGATGCGAGTAAACACAGCTGACAGCCGCGGTGAAACTCAAGCGTTTAGATTCTTAGTCCTGTGTTAAATTTCCTTTTTAGTTTTAGTCATATTTAGTCACCTTCATCCTGTTTTGATTTAGTCAAGTTTTAGTCGACTAAAAGTCTGAGCATTTTAGTCTTATTTTAGTCAAAGAAAACTAATTATTTGAGTCTACTTTTTGTCAATGAAAACTGTTGAGTCTTTTTTTAGTCATCAGATTATATAGAACATTTCAGTCAAACTAGTCTAGCCAAAAGCAATAATTTGTCATTTTAGTCAAACTGTCACAATAAGATTATATATTGTCCTTATTTGATGAAAAACTCAGGCTGGATGATTAAGCAGCTTTGCAGAGAGTATCTGGTCAGGTTTGTGGTGTTGTTACCAGCTGTGTTTTGCCACATTGCTTCCCTTCTGATGAAACAATGCAGTAGCTTTTTTTCTCCGCCTCATTGTAGCGAAAATGGGCCCAAATATCGCATTGTTTCTTTCTCCCAAGCAGTGGTGGCTTTAGACTTTTTCGTTGTCAGTCATTTTGACGGACAGGATCGTAACATTTCCGTCATAATCCATTATTACCCGTCGAGTGCACAATTTATCAATCACTCGCGCTGACGGGGGGTATTCGGTTAACGCGACCACTGCTCCCAAGCCCTGTTGTTGCCATTTTATTTTCTGTTAAATAAGGTTAGTTAGACCATGAGTTAGACCCGAGTCTTCCTGACAGTTCACAGTGTGCCGCTGCCCGGTGTAATTCAAATGTGCCGCCGCGCGCAGCACCGACACACAGCTGCTGCCCAGCCGCAGCACAGACACACAGCTGCTGCCCAGCCGCAGCACAGACACACAGCTGCTTCCCAGCCGCAGCACAGACACACAGCTGCTTCCCAGCTGCAGCACCGACACACAGCTGCTGCCCAGCCGCAGCACAGACACACAGCTGCCGCCCAACCAGAGCACAGACACACAGCTGCCGCCCAGCCGCAGCACAGACACACAGCTGCCGCCCAGCCGCAGCACAGACACACAGCTGCCGCCCAGCCGCAGCACAGACACACAGCTGCCGCCCAGCCGCAGCACAGACACACAGCTGCCGCCCAGCCGCAGCACAGACACACAGCTGCCGCCCAGCCGCAGCACAGACACACAGCTGCCGCCCAGCCGCAGCACAGACACACAGCTGCTGCCCAGCCGCAGCACCGACACACAGCTGCTGCCCAGCCGCAGCACAGACACACAGCTGCTGCCCAGCCAGAGCACAGACACACAGCTGCTGCCCAGCAGCAGCACAGACACACAGCTCCTGTCCAGCCGCAGCACCGGTAATGGAACTGCTGGGAGAAAAACTGACTATCAGAGATGAAACGTTATCTTTGATAATATGTAGTCTAATTTTTCGTCAACAAAAGTAAAGAGAGATTTTGGCATAGTTTTTATTTAGTAAACTACATTTTCGTCTCGTCATCGTCTCGTTCTAGTCATGGAAAAAAAGGTAGTTGACGAACATATTTCGTCATAGTTTTAGTCAACGAAATGAACACTACAGTTTGAACGCAGCATTAGACTCATATTTGTAAAGTGAATTGAGAAGACGAACGAAAGCTAATTAATTTTGTATTTCCTGGTCCTTTCCCTCCTGATGCCACCTGTGTGTTTCCAGAGGACAGGTGACCCTCTGAGTCTCACCTGGACAGCAGGAGCATTAGAGAAGGAGAGAGGCCTTACTGTTGGGGTGGAACATGTCCAGGTGACCCTCTGAGTCTCACCTGGACAGCAGGAGCATTAGAGAAGGAGAGAGACCTTACTGTTGGGGTGGAACATGTCCAGGTGAACCTCTGAGTCTCACCTGGACAGCAGGAGCATTAGAGAAGGACAGAGACCTTACTGTTGGGGTGGAACATGTCCAGGTGAACCTCTGAGTCTCACCTGGACAGCAGGAGCATTAGAGAAGGACAGAGACCTTACTGTTGGGGTGGAACATGTCCAGGTGACCCTCTGAGTCTCACCTGGACAGCAGGAGCATTAGAGAAGGAGAGAGGCCTTACTGTTGGGGTGGAACATGTCCAGGTGACCCCCTGAGTCTCACCTGGACAGCAGGAGCATTAGAGAAGGAGAGAGACCTTACTGTTGGGGTGGAACATGTCCAGGTGACCCTCTGAGTCTCACCTGGACAGCAGGAGCATTAGAGAAGGAGAGAGGCCTTACGGCCCATCCACACTACAGCTTCAAAAAAAGCTTGGAGCTGGGCGCGTCTGAAGCTCGACCAACAACCAATCACATGAATCTCCCGCCCTTGACACACAAGCAGCGGTTTGATTGGCTAGAGCTTGTACTGGCATATGATTTGATTGGCTGGCGCTGGCTAGAGAAGGAGAGAGGCCTTACTGTTGGGGTGGAACATGTCGCAGGTGAACCTCATCTTGGGGGGGCTGAGGGGATAATCTGAGGGGAAGCTGAGGACGGCAGGGAACACGCCGCCTTCAAAGCATGTGTCCTGAGGACCCCTGAAGCACAACAGGAGGAAAGAGAAGGCATTGGACATTACAAATTAAAAGAAATAAACAAGAAAGTAGAAAATATACATGTTGAATTACAAAATGTACAGTAACACATATAAAGCAAGTTGGACGTAAATAATATGTTCACATGACCACATGTTCATCTTTGATTTCATTAATCTGTGCTGTTCTTCATTCTCTCCCTGATGCTGTTCAAATACTGAACTTCCCCACGGGGTTAA